>NC_056739.1:1576315531-1576318031 GCF_019279795.1 Protopterus annectens | reverse complement strand
GCGAGGTCCAGGTACGCTGTATGGACCACCTTCCCCTCGTCAGTGGCCTTAGTGACTGTTTCAAAGAAATCAACTAGGTTTAAGAGGCAGGATCTGCCCTTAACAAAGCCAAACTGGGTAGGATCCAGTGTCTGTAGGTCCCCAATATCTTTATTAATGAGGTCCATGATGATCCTTTCCATAGCTTTGCAGACCAAGCTAGTCAGGCTTATGGGGCAATAGTTTCCAGGATCCATTGAGGCACCACCTTTGTGGAGAGGGACCACTGTTGCTGTATGCCACTCTTTGGGTACATATCCTGTAGTAAGGCTGAGATTGAACAGTAGTTTTATGTTTGGGTATAGCTCTTCTTGGAGTTCATGTAGGACGTCCCTGGACACCATCTGGTCCCATTGATGCTGTGTTTTTTGCTTTGGAGAGGGCAGCTCTTACCTGAGCATCTGAGACGTCAGGGGGGCAGCATTCTGCTGGGATAGATATTTGCCCTTTTGGTGGGGAGCGGAGGGGGGGGATTTGCACTGAACTTGTCAGCTAGGATGTTGGCAATGTCTGTGGGTTCGGTGTATTTTTTGTCATTTTGGACTAATTCTGAGCATATCTGGGAATTCCCACCCAGGTTCCTAACATAACTAAAGAAAGCCCTGTGATTATCCTTAGTGTCCTGTGCAATTTTTCTCTCGAAGCTGGCATTAGACGATTTTATGAGTGCCCGTAGTTTTGTGCTGATACTGATCAGAGATGCCTTCCCTTTTTTGGGATTTTGCTCTATCATGTAGTAGCTTCCTCCTTCTATTGTATAGTTTGTTTATGGCTGGGGTCCACCAGACAGGACATCTGCCTTTGGAGGATTGGGACTTGGTTTTATTTGGGATTGCATGATCCATGCATTCCTGAAGGTGTTCATAGAATGCGTTTATAAAGGATTCTGTGGTCTGGGCCGTATTTTCCACAGGCCCGGGGGCTTTGAAGGATTCCACCTCGGTTTTGAGGAGAGTGAAATTTGCATTAGAGAAGTTTTTCACTGTGGTTTTCAGGGCAGGGGGTGGAGTCGGGATGTGAATATCCAGTGAGATTAGTTTATGGTCTGATCTTACCATTGAGGGATACACTTCTGGTCTGGAGCATAGAGTCCCCATGTTGGTGATGATCAGGTCCAGTATGTTTTCCCCTCTTGTGGGAGTGGTAACAAGTTGTTCCATAGCATTTGAATTTATAAATTCTAGGAACCTTTGGGCTAGGATGTTGGAGCTAGAGTAATGCTCCCAGTCTATGTTTGAGTAGTTGAAGTCTCCCAATATAATGGTGTTTGGAGAGACCTTCATATTTTCCAGTGTTCTCAGGAAGGCCGAGTAGGGTTCCTGGGTTTGGGAGGGTGGTCTGTAGCAGGCTATAAACTGGAAGGCAGTTTTACCCACTGTTAGTTGCACATGGATAGTCTCTGATGCTTCGTGCTGTACCACCAACCTGGAGGTGTGGGTGTCTTTGACGAATATTGATACTCCCCCTCCTTTTGTGGTTCGGTCCAAGTTTTGGGGCCGAAAAGCATGGTATGAGGTATAACCTGGTAGTGCTGGGGTGCTCTCTGGAGCCTTGAACCAGGTTTCTTTTACTGCACAGATATCGATGTTCTCCATGCTAAGGAGAGTTTCGAGTGCGTGCATCTTGAGGTTTAGACTTTTGGCGTTGAGTAGCATTACTCTTAGTTTCTTATCCCTTGGATACCTATGGAGGTGGGTTTGTCTTTTGAGCCTTGCCTAAAAACGGCACTATGGGGGTAGCAAGAGCCTTTGCCAATATCCGAAAGCCCAGGGGTGACATGTGCAAGCTGTCCCTAGCGAAGCATCGTGGCTTGTCGAGCATGTCATCCCAGACTGACAGGCATTGGATCCCCTTTGAATGACACCAATACTTAAGCCAATTGTTGAAATTGATCATCTTGTTTTCATATTATGGCATCATTCTTGGTGAGGGTAAGATGCTACTCAAGGTCAGGGTCATACCGGCCTGGGCTACATGCTCAGAGAGCTCCTCTATGTCTCTTTTCATGTAGTCCAGGGAGGTACGTCTCAGGTCATTCACACCAGCATGGACAATGACTGAGTCATATTTGTACTTGCCTTGGAGTGACCTGAGTGCTTGTGTTATGTGGCGGATCCTAGCGCCCAACAGGCAGCTCACCGTGACCTTCTCCTTGTTCAGCCTGGTGAGCGGGACGTTAGTGTGCTTGACGATAGAGTCACCTATTACAAGTGTATCAGGTGTGTTGTTTAGCCTTAAGGGCTGTGACTGTTCGACACACTGGCTTTGTGAGCTATGTGTTGCCGCGTGTTTTGTTTTGGGGTAGCGGTTGCTTGGGTGTCTGCTTTGGAGGTCTCTGCTGCTTAGGCAGATTTTATTTAGAGCCTCGAGTATGTTTTGTGTGTTTATGTGTTTGGTTTGCTGTCGTGGTAGGTCTATGTGAGACTGGAATTGTAGTGAGTGTGGTTTCCTTCTCTTCCTG
>NC_056739.1:1576195531-1576308031 GCF_019279795.1 Protopterus annectens | reverse complement strand
TCCATCAGGAGTGGAACAGAGAATATCTTGTACGTTAGGTGTAGATCGCCCCTCAGTAGTCTAGAGGAGACAGAGTACAGGGACAGGGTTTTGAGACAGTGCATATATGACATGTTATTTGCACCCTGTATTCTTTTAGTGTGGAACTTTTGTGGTTGCTCCAGCTGGTGAAAATGCCTGGTCATGCACATGCCAAAGGGTGCATGGTTCTCTATTATTGGGTTAAGTACGACTGTGATTTCCTTAGATCTGGATTCCATGCGCTTACTTATAAGTTGTACCATGTAGAAATATTTTCTCACCACCATGCACATATTGTAATCAAAGTTCAGGTTACTCTAAAACTGAATTCCCAAGTCCATTACCACTGGGTCTGCTCTCAGGGGAGTGTTATCAGTGTTGTAATTTGCAGGGGTGGCCATTTTCCCAAATGGTATATTTATGCATTTTTTGCATTGAGCTTTAGGACATGGTTATAGACCATGGTTATGGCACCAGTTATTTGTCTGTGTCAGACCCTGCTGGATATATCTACATCATTCGGGGAATCACTGACTGCACCCAGCTTGGAATTGTCAGCAAAGTTTGTCAGCCAAAGGTCCTTTACATTTATTTTGATTTCAGAGAATTATGTTATGAACAAGAAAGGTCCCAATACTGATCCTCATGAGATACCACTAGTAGCAGGCCTCTTGGTGGAGATGGCTTCCCTCACCATAACTTTGTGTCCTATCCATGAGCTATTTAGTTATCCATCATATGACATAGGAATTCCTACCTAAATTTTTGAATTTATTTACAATACCTGAGTGTGGTATTTTGTCAAATGCCTTTGCCAGGTTGAGTTAGTCAATATGCACCATGTTGCTGTCATCCATGGCTGTAAGTGACCTTCTTAAAGAAGTCCACCAAATTTAGTAGGTATGACCTGTCCTTGAGAAAACCAAACTGGTATGGATCGAATATTTTAAGATTTTCTCTCTTTGTTTTTCAGGTCCATGATAATTTTTTTCCATGGCCTTGCATATACGATTAGTCAAACTGACTGGTCTGTAGTTTCCTGCGTCTGTTGATGGTCCACCTTTGTGTAAAGGGATGCCTATTGCCTGTCTGGAGGCTGTGGTTGAATATGGATTTTAGTGTGGCTGACAGTATGTGTTTTATGCTGTTTAGTAGCCAACCTGGGATATTATCAAAATCCACTGATGCAGTGTTTTAGCTTTGGAGAATGCAGTTAGGACCTGTTCTTTGGTAACAGCTGGGGGAGAAATGATGGAGGGTATTTCCTGAGGGTAACTAGGGGTACTGGGTGGTGAACTTGGAGCTAAATTTATTGGCCAGCAAATTTGCTATATCCTCTGGTTCAGTATAGGGGAGTTCTATTTACTGTTAGTTCAGCAACTTGATTAGTCCACTGAGTGGCTTGTTGAAACTGATGAGGTAGTTATTTGTCTTTTGGGCATAGCTCTTCCTATTTTTGGACAGGATTTTTTCTTTAGTTGTACAACTTATTTTATAGTGGGAGGTCCACCAAGGGGGGTTGTTTTTGGAGTTTGTCCAAAGTCCAGTTTGATTTGTTTCTGTTACTTCTATGCAGTTATGTAAATACTTGTACAGGGTTTCTGTAAACACTTTTGTATAGCTCATAGTGTTCTTCGAGTTTGGGGAAATAGAACTTTTGATATGCTATCACTTAATAGGAGATAGTTAGCCCTGGAAAAGTTCTTAAAGGTTCTGGGGTTTGTTGGAATTTGGACTTTATACTTACTTATTTCAAGGGTGGCCACTTTGTGATCGTATGTGATCAGCGAGGACATTACATTAGGGGGTGTGCAACATTCCCGCATATTTGTGAGTACCCGATCCAAGATATTTGCACTCTTAGTAGGTGTGCAGACTAGCTCTTTGAGGGCATTTGCATTGGGAAAATCCAGGAATCTTTGAGGCAGCATGTCAGTGGTTGTCTGTGTATCCCACTTTATGGTAGTACAGTTGAAATCGCCTGTGAATATGGTGTTGGGCTGAATGGTTGGTGACTCCAATACATTCAAGTATGCAATATAGTTATCCTGAGTCACAGACGGGGACCTGTAACTAACAAGGATGTGGTATGGGACTTTACCTAAGGTTAGTTGGACATGGAGTAGCTCAAGCATGTCATATTATTTGACCAATCTCGATGTATGCTTACTTTTTAATGTAGATTGATACACCTCTACCTCTTGTCCCCTTGTACAGTAGCTTGTCTAAGTGTGTGGAAGGCATTATAGCCTTGCATTGCCAGGGTGTCATGCACAACTTTAAACCATGTTTCAGTAATTGCACAGATGTCAACACTCTCCAGGGGGAGGAGTACTTCCAGGGAATGGAGGTGCTTGTTGAGACTCCTAGGATTAAGTTGCAGCACCTTTAGTTTATCTTAAGTAGACTTTAATGCATCAGAAGGTTTATCAGATTGGCATTGCCTATAAAAGTCGTAATAGGGTGGACCCAGGCTGACAAATATTGGATCCTCCTTAGAATGACACCAGTAACTAAGCCAATTGTTAAATCAGTCATCCTCTGTTTTTATTGTGTTATCATCCTTTTAGAAGGTAGAATGCTGCTCAAGTCCTAGGCTTATACCTACCAGTGACTCCACATTTGAAAGCTCTATCATGTCTATCTTCATATTGTCCAGGGAGGTACATCTCAGGTCATTAACACCTTCCTGGGCTATGACAGAGTCATACTGGTACTTGTAGTTCAGTGTCCTGAGTACGTGTGATCTGGCAGATCCTTGTCTCCAATAGGCAACTGACTGCTGACCTTGACTGACTTTGTGCTGAGTCTAGTGAGTGGAACGTCATTGTGTCTCACAATAGTCTCCTATGACCAATATATTATGATGTGTGGTAGTTTGCTTAGAGGTTGCGACACTATGTGTGGAGTGTTATCTTTGTAGAATGTTTGTGCTGAGTCTAGTGAGTGGAACGTCATTGTGTCTCACAATAGTCTCCTATGACCAATATATTATGATGTGTGGTAGTTTGCTTAGAGGTTGCGACACTATGTGTGGAGTGTTATCTTTGTAGAATGTTTGGAAGGTTGCTGAGGACAGAGTATGAAAGGCTTTTGAGATTTGGACAGATTGCATTTAAGAGCCTCAGCATGTGTGAGTTTTTGTGTCTGAACCATAGTAGGTGGCATGTGTCTGTGTGTGTGTGTGTGTGTGTGTGTGTGTGTGTGTGTGTGTGTGTGTGTGTCTGTGTGTGTGTGTGTGTGTGTGTGTGTGTGTGTGTGTGTGTGTGTGTGTGTGTGCGTGTGTGCGTGTGTGTGTGTGTGTGTGTGTGTGTGTGTGTGTGTGAATGTCTGTCTGTCTGTGTGTGTTACTGGAAATATCAGTGCCTACTGTAATTACATCTCTTGCATACTGTGTCAGTCTGCTGAGGTGGTTGTCAGTAAATATGACACAATTGCTCCATTCTCTCAGGATGGCCATTTCCACCAAGCTGTCTACAGGGACAGTGGTAATCTATGAGGGGCAGTGCAAAAGGGGTTTTTAACTAATTAAATTTGGAGTTTTTGGGCTGGGGGGAAATGCCTAGATCTGTTTTTGTGTCTAGTAAACATTATTTCATATTTCATAGCAAGAAGCACCCAGAGTTTTTTTTTTTCTGGCAGGCTTAAGTCAGTTGCTATAGACTTGTATTAATTTTCTTTATTTACTGTGTTTGCAAAGTCTATTAAGGAATAAGAAGCCATTGTACTGTTCTAAATATGACTGATCTTTGAATGATTACATTAAAAATTTCCTAAATAACAGCATATTAATCTGTGTGACAGGAGGAACAGAAAAGCAAGAAGAAGAAGTGTGCCAAAAAGAAGTCACCACCAGCTAGTACGGATACAGTTACTCAGGAAAGTAGCTCTCCAGAGCCTAAATTGGACTCAAATGCAAATAGTTTAACAGATCATGAGTATGCGGGTGCAGGTGCATTTGGAGTAGCTCAAGGGAACCGAGGTTCTTCTCAGCCTATGGCCCCAGGAGTTTTCCTAACACAAAAATGGCCGTCAACATCATCACAAAACAACTCATCTGCCAAAGGTAAGCATTCAAACTAAGTTGCTGCAGGAGTAAAGCAAAAGTTTGCATCCTTTCTCTCATTGTATGTATTTTTACTGAATTTTCTAATGCATTTAGATTCTTTTTTTTTTTCTTCACATATTTCTTGCTACGGAATATAATCTGTGACTCCATTTGTGTTTCTACTTAAATTTGTTCTGTGATTTCTTTTCATGATTTGCACTCAGTTGCTCACATGTTCTGTGCTGTTACTAGATATTTTGCTCTAAAGTCTTCTCATAATTTTCTGTCTTGCTTCTCTAAACTTATTTTTCTCTTGTATTTTAAGTTGTAATGTTTGAGCCGTGCTTGCTGTTTTCGCCTGTTTTGCATTATTTTCATTTACTGAGTAGTAAGTAGGTAAAAGCATTTTACTCTCAAGGTTTTTCACACTTGATTTGGGATTTAACATTTGTAAAGAGATGTAACGTCATAACGTGCAGTCTGAAAGTAAACAGCAGTGTCATTTTTTAATGTATCACTCTCCTTTGGTCCCTATCCCCTGCAAAAACAGTTGCTTTTGTGTTTTTTCTTGTTTTCAGCTAAACATTCTGTCAATGTAAGCTGATCGACAGACAGTTTCCAGTCTTTTCTTATATATTGATAAATATACATACATATTTACACATGCTTACATATACATATGTTTTTGTGTGTGTGTGTGTGTGTGTGTGTGTGTGTGTGTGTGTGTGTGTGTGTGTGTGTGTGTGTGTGTGTGCGCACGTATACATACCTGTCAACCCAGAAACATCAAAAATCTGGACAAAGGCCTATGATAAGTACATACAACTTGCCAAAATTCATGATGCTTATTAACATAAAATTTGCATACATAATCATGTAACCCCACCCACTCCAGTGGAATTGTGGGATGCCAACATGAAAATTGAAGTCACTAATTAGTAATAAATAACGGGAGACATTTGAATTTCAGACTTTGTATCTCTCAGAAAATACATAAAAATGCAAAACCTGTTACTCTAGCAACTATCTGAGTTTGCAGGAGCAATGTTTAAAATCTGTCCCTATTTTTGGGCCTTTGTCCTACCATTATTTTGAGCTTTCTCCAGATTTCTTGCTCTGAGAGATTGAGACGTATGACAGAAGTTAGGGATCCCAGTCAGATCACTATCATCTCTATAAGCCCATCTAATTGAGGGTATTGTAGTAGTTTGTCTGTTTCAGCATTTATCCTTCTGCTAGTAGGTCATCCTGATAAGGACATTTGTAGTTTACAAAATTGCTAGGGGAAAAAAAACTCTGGACGTCCTGTTTCCTTTGGGAAGTTTTATTAGTATTCAGGCAGATGAGCCGTGTTCCTTATAGTGGAAAAAGTTAATAACATCCACTGTAATATTGCAGTAGAAATGGGGGGGTGTAGATGGAGTAATCGTTGCAGGGTTTGTTTATTGGTTATCTAAAAATAACAATGACAAATTACAATGTAAGACAGTCTATAGAGTACCACCCTTTAGTGATGTTTGTGGTGACGTCTGTTCTGTTATTGAAAGAGTAGCAACTTACCTCCACATTGTGGAAGCCAGGCAATCTGTCCAATAACAATAAAAACTAGACCATAGTTTTACTTTTTAAGTGTAAATCCTAATCAGCCAAGGAATTCCATGGTTACACATTGTCAGAGTAAAAATTCACAGGATACAAAGCTCTATTTTTTTATATATATGCAACATGGAGATGGCAGCATTTTTCACTCAAAAGCTTCACCAGCTATGCCCCCCCCCAAAAAAAAGCATAGGTATAGTAAACTGTTCTCTCTAAGAAAATGAATATGGGATTCTATCTTTTTTTGACAACAGTAAAAATTGAGGTTTCCCATCTGAGATTGGCTAGCGGTCTGTGCCTGATAGAATTGCTTATCAAGGGAGTACTTATTAAACTAGTAGTGGGTGCCCTGGTGGCTTATGGAAGAGTTTGTGAATATTAATCTGGCTGGGAATTATTGACGGCAGTGTTGGAAGAATTAATCTTAATCCTAAGTGGATGGGTTAAAAAAATTAAGATCTGAAGTAGTTTACTTCATTTGATCTTAAACCTGTGGGAATATGGCTCCGTATCGGATCTGAGCCGACAAAGATTACTAGCATCAGCTCCGAGCTCCAGACCCCTCCCCTTACCCATAATACACCTCCTTTGCCTTCCATCCCCAGATCTCGTTTGCCGCGATTTGTGAAACATCGTGTCTCTAGAGCTCCAGCTAACGGGGTGTTTTTTGACTCTTAAGTTTTCAAAATTTTTTTGTTAAATTAGCCATTATAGATAGTATAGGTACCCTTTCTCCCGTCCCATTGCTTTGGCGTCATGTGTAGGCTTGTAGTAGTTGTTAGCTAGTGTAGTTTGTCTGTGGTGCCCCCCCTTTATAGTCAGTCTAGTGTGGTGAATGGGTTTGTGTTAAATTTTTAGGAAGAAAGTTTTTGTTTGTTTCTTCTCTTTCTTCTTAGATATGGCTGAAATGCTTATTTTTAAGCCATACACAGCGTGTGGCAATAAGCTCTCCCCAGCAGACGGCCACACTCTGTGTGTATTGTGTTTAGGTGTGGCCTACCTTAATGTTGACTGTTCCATTTGTGCGAGGTTCAACCCCCGAGCTTTGAAGGACAGAAAGGCCAAGTTGGCCCTCAAGGAGCTTCTTTTTTTTCCAAATATTTTATTAATTTTCAAAAAGACAAAACATAATTTCTACTAGAATACAAATGAAACAAAGACAAACTATATACAATATGTACATATGGCCTATATGGAAAAAAATTTGAATAACTTAGAGTTAGAGAGATGTAGTTACACATAACAAAAAAAAAATCAGTGTAATTTCTTCAAGTACTAAGAAGATGTGGAGATCTTTAAAGTCTTAATGAGAGAAAAAACTTTCTTCCAAGGATTGTTGATCCATTTATTAGGGAAGATTCTTGTTTCTTTTACCTTTGTTTCCATATGTATTGTTTCTTCTAGTAGAGTCATAAATACTTGAAAGTTGGGTTCAGATGAAGTTTTCCATTTTCTTGTAATACATTTTATAGCAATTGCTAGTATAGTCAATAGTAGATACAAATTCTTTTTGCTCATAACATTTGTTTCAGTTACATTCAGAAAAATCATGGATTTAGTTAGTATGAATGAGTCTGAAAAAATAGCTTGAAAGAAATTTCCAGTCTCCTCCCAGAATTTTTTAATTTTGATACACTCAAAAATATATGAATCCAATCAGCATTACAATTCTGAAAACATCTCCAACAAAACAATTGTTTAGAAGAGTCCATTTTAGCTATCCTATTGGGGGTGTAAAACGCCCTGTGTAAGAATTTCCATGAAAAAAATCTTCCAAGCTTGTAGATTGGAAGTTAATTTAATAGAATACAATACATTAATTTTGTTTTCAGAGGAGAGGTTACTCTGATGACCTTTAGTAATAAAGTTCCAGAAGTTTTGTTTTGGATTAACTTTGTAAATTATTAAGTTTTTATAGAGCAATGAGGCTAAATTAGACCAATTATGATTATTATAAACCATTTCTTGGATAATGGAAATTAATTTTGGTTCAGAATTAAAGGAGGAATTATTGATTATTCTGCATAACTCTTGAGCATGAAGTAAAATGCTTTGAAGTATAAGCCAATGTTAGTTTGGACTATCAAAGGTGTTTATTTGTTGTATGTTTAAGACTGATGAGTTCCTAATACAATCTTGCCAACAAGTACATTTTTTTAGTTCCCAATTATTTATAATGTTTTCATGTAATTTTTGGGAAAATGTTTAGTTATTTTGAAAGGAATTAAGAGTTCCCACCATAATTTAATGTCTAAGTTTGAGTTTTTGAAAGATCTAAATGAGTTGTAGATGTAGTTTATGAAGACTGAGTTGGTGGGTTTTGAAACGTTAAATTGTAAATTAAGACATAATATTTTCCAAAATATATATTTTTGATCATTTGATAGAGTATTTTTTGTGAGTTTATTCTCATTTAAAAAATAGAAATATGAAGGGATTTCCAAGCTGATGACATTTTTGGGTCTATCCAGTTGAAAACTATTTTGAATATAGAAGCCTTAATATATGTCTCTAAGTCTGGAAAATTAATTCCTCCCATTTCCCAGGGTCTAATATGGTGAGCATAGGCTATCCTGTTTTGTTTAGGGAACCAGAGAAAATTTAAAATAATTTTATTTATGTCTTGTAATAGTTTTTTATTAGGTAGCATTGGAATGGCTTGAGCTGTATAGTTTATTTTTGGTAATAATACCATCTTTATTAATTGAAGTCTGTCCTCAAACTTTAGAAATAATTCATTCCATTTGTCAGTGAGTAGTTTTATGGTATTTAAGATTTTTTTTATAGTTTGTAGATAACGTGTTATTAATATTGTCATCAATAATAATTCCTAGGTAATTTATAGAAGATACCTGTTTTCCTATTAAATGGACTGGAGTTATGAAAGAATTTTGTTTTTTATTTAAATGCATATAATTAGATTTAGATTCACTTATACGTAAACCTGAGCTATCAGAGAACCTTTTAGTCTGTAGATCTAACTCTTTAAGAGATTCTTGTGAGACACTCAGAGTTATATCTTCCGCAAAGAGCATGATTTTGGAATTAAATTGATCATAAATGTCTATACCTTTAATTTTTGTGTTTTGGTGTAATGTAATAGCAAATAATTCTATTGCAAGAGCGAATAAAATGGGCAACAAAGGACAGCCTTGCTTTGTACCTTTGAGTATTTTAATGGGTTCTGAAGTAAAAGGGCCTAGTTTTACATACGCAAGATTATTTTTATATAGATTTTTTTTATCAAAGTAATGAAATGAGATGGAAAATCAAAGATTTCTAAAGCTTTGAAGAGATAATCCCATTTCAGCAAATCAAAAACTTTTTCAGTATCGAGGGCTATTAGAAGAGCTTCTTGATTGTCCCTATTTAAAATGTTGATAAGGGACAGTATTCTTAAAATGTTATTGTAAGCGTGCCTATTGTAAATAAAACCAAACTAATCAGAATTTATAATATGTGTTAAGGTTTTTTAATTCTATTTACAAGAATGGATACAAATATCTTGTAGTCATTATTTAGCAAGGAAATTGGTCTATAGGAACTACATTGTTTTGGATCCTTATTTTCTTTTAATATAGGAGTGATTAGGGAATATTTCTAAGAGGGAGGAATTAAATTATCGGTTTGAATTACATTTAAGGCTTTATGGAAAATTAAGATGGCTGAGAGAGGGAATAACTTATATAGTTCCATTATAATTCCATCTATCCCGGGGGCTTTATTATTTTTGCTTTCTTTAATTTTATCAACAACTTCTTTAAGAGAAATTTGTTTTAAGATCTCAGATTTTAGTTTATCTGGAATTTTACTTATTTTAAGTAAACTTTTATCTACATCTGTGTGTTGAAATTGTGCTGAATTATTGAGTTGGTGGTCAGAGTAATGATATTTAAAGGCTTCAAGAATATCACTAATGTCTGATACCATTTTATTATTTCTACCTTCATGAATGATTTTTGTAATGTTATCTGAGGCTTGTCTTTTAACTCTCATTGAAAGATAATGTAGATGTTTGGGCGACATTTAGTGCGAGTTGATTTTTAGTTTTTCTAATGCCAAATTTGTTTTATGAGTTAATATTTCATTATATTTGTTATTTAAGTCTGTAATTGTTTTCTTTTTTGTTTTTGGATGTTGTGAATTATCTTTATTAATAATTATAAGCTTATTTTGAATATTATGAAGTTCCGATTCCCATTCTTTAGTCTTATTTTTAAACCAAGCTAGAATTTTACCAAGTAAGTAAGCTTTTAGTGTATCCTCGAGAATTGTCAAACATATATCATTTGATTGGTTAATGTCAAGAAAGTTTTGAATTTCGTGATCTAACCATGGGCTTGAATTGTGGTAGTTTGGTGATATATGCTGGTATCCTTGTTGTGAAGACCAACCTTTTAAAATCAATTTCAAGTTTTAAAACAAGTGAATTATGATCTGAAAAGGGGCAAGGGATTATAGAAAAGTTAATTATTTTTATACTTAAATCTTGAGATACATAAAGTTTATCAATTCTGGTGTGGGTGCCAAATCTATAATCACTATGAGAAAAGGATAGTGAGTTAGGGTCTTTATAACTGTAGGTGTCAATTAGATTTAGGTTCTTACACCAGTTTCTTAGAGCTTTTCCTAAAGAAGTAAGGGGAAGTGCTTTTTATTCAAGGTTTCAGAAATTTCTAAAGTACAGTTGAAGTCTCCCCCCTAGCATCAAAATACCCTTATAAACTTTGTTAATTAGTTCTAAATGTTTCCTAACAGTTCCTATCCATATACCAGGAAACCAATAGGTGTTAACAAGTGTCCATATTATATTATTAAATCTAATTATTACAATTGAAATAAGACCTTCTTTGTCTTCATACTTATAAATAATTTGGGGAATTATGATGTTTTTCCTCCAAAGTATTAAAACGCCTCTTTTTTTTTCTTGTATGATGAGCAAGATAGATTTATATATTCCAGTGTATTCCAATTAAAGTTATCATCTGATTTAAATGGGATTCTTGAATAAATACAACCTAAATTTTATTTAGTTTCAAGTATCTAAGGAAACTGGATCTTTTCCTTGGATTGTTTAATCCATTAACATTTAAGGATAGTAAGGTTAAATCCATCAAGTATGACTTGTGAGTTAATTGAAGTTTTCATGTTTGGTATTGGCTGGATAATAAATAGTGTAACTTTAGAACAAATTTGTGTGAAATAGTTAGTTTAGTTCTCCCTAACAAATTGTATAAAGTTTTATTAGAGATAGGCCAATAAAATGAAGATTTGAATACTGAATAAAAAATAAGTAAGAGTAACCATATTAATAGTTTATTGAAAACTTTAACCAACATGAAGTGACATGCACTTTTAATCTGAGTGAACATACAAGTTCAAACAGATTAACCTTCATGACAAACAAAAAGTGATTAACGACAATAACATGTCTGAGCTCCAGTATGAGTTAATAGGAGATCTAAAATTAACATATATCCACTTTTGTTGTTAGAATTGAATGAATAAATGAAATTTGTAATACATAAAGGAAATAGATTTGAAACTGATATAATAGAAGCAGCTTATTCAAAACAATTGTTAATGGGAGCAAATACAATTTTAAGTAATTGTAAGTGTATAGAACAAAGGAAGATTTCATATAAAAAAACATTAATGCTAAGTTATAAAATATTAAAAGTAGAAAGAAAGTCTAGGTTAATGATTGATGAAACCTATTTAATGATAAATGCTGTAACCAAATAAAATAGTCATAGTTTAGTAATAAATAAATAGATGCATAAATAAATAAATTTTCCATATTATCTACTTTGTCAATGTCTTAATTATTTCAAATTAAAGAATATACTAGCCATTAACAAAGTTAGTACAAATAAGTTCATTTACTAGAGTTGAAATTAAGTATCTAACAATGACTAAGAAAATCCCTTCTGTCTTTTGAGTCTACTATACTATAAAAAGACTATAGTTTTGAACATATTGTGGAAATTAAACTTGTAAACTTTTAATATTTAAATAATATAGCATATAATCAAATTACACATAGTAGACTCAATGAAGCAAGCCAGATATAGAAGCATCACATTTACTGAAATACAAATATTTATCCAATTTTATTTCTGGCATGTTTAGATGATAAAATTGCTTAGTGGATAACCATAACAGAACAACGTACACTCGATGTAAAGCATAATTATTTCCACTGCGTAAAGAATTTAATTTTTAACTATCAATAGGACATTTGAAGAACTATTATAAATCAGCAGCCACATATTTCCTCAATATCAATATTCATTAATACATGGATAATAAAGTTAGTAATGTACTAGTTCACTAAGTTATGAATAATATTGCTTACATTCTTTTTGGACAGTGATTAACAGCATAGTCAATATTCTTAAAACCCATTTCAGATTTGCTAAACACAACCCATAGAGAAATCTGGATCAGAAATTTAAACGGATAGCTTATATTATATGTTTGCAGATTAAAACTAGTTAATTTCTGCCTACTATGCATTTAATCTTGTCTATAGTTTTAAATAAATAAAAAGCAAAATTCTAATTTACCCATTAATCATCTGCTATAGTTAATTTTAGACTAACTCCCGTCACTTCCTACACTAAATGCATTGTTGTTTCATAGGATGTCTATTGTAAGAAAAACTGTGATCGCTACTGGTGATGTGAATACCACACACACTTCTTTTCTACTACATTACGTTACTGGATAAAACCTCAGCCAACATTAAATACTCACCAGCCCCACTTACTTACAAATTAGGCAAATAGTACTGGCTATAGAGAACCTAAACTGATGATATAAAATCTGTATATAGAGGCGTTACTGAGGTGCCTAATTGATGTAAATTGAGAATAAAAATCTGTCATGAAAACAGCTGCATGCAGGGTGCTAGAAACTAGCAGCATTACAATAACTTAGTAGTAATTAGCAGCTTTAAACATAGCCAAAAAAAATTGAGTGCAAATTTAAAAGTAATCGGAGACACTTCATCTATTAACCTGACAGGATGGGGGACTGAGTTACCGTACATATTCTGAATGATACCAGTTTATAGCTTTCAAATATAGAATGACATTCATCTTAAGCCACTACTATCATGACAGGTTAAGAGGCTCAACTAAAATCCAAAACAAAATCTGCGTTAGTTGAGATGTATAGGTAGGAGCAGATCAACTATTTCGAATGGACATCCACACAAGAGTTGAACCGCACAACTATAAAGTAATAAAACGCCAGAACAGCGACCAGTTACCCAATTTTTTGCACTCATGCGCACCAATTTGAGCAGATTCCTAGCTCCATCTCCAAGACAAGGGACATTGGCTGTTTAAACGGAAGAAGTTCTAGGGTCAAGTACCCCAAGAGCCACTAACAGCCTACCTGTAAGCACCACACACATCCACATTCACTCATAGCAAGCCACTACACAACACATAATGTATATCTGCTATCCCTCCACCACAGGAGATCTGGGCAATCTAGACAAAACGGTGGGACACAAACCCTGAATCAAACATCCTCCCTGACTATTGTTCTCAAAAAATGAATAAAAGGGGTAATTTACTAACTTACTCTCGCTGCACGCTCCTCAACCGTCCACTTTCCCACAGAAACCAGACAAACTCTGCAGCACGCCAATGTCTCTCCCCCTCAAAACAACCGCCCCATGCAACTGCCATGTGATAACCACAAGCACTCTCTAGTGTATTGGATCCGTTGCCCGGCAACAGAAAAGCACCCAAAATAAGTGTCAACAATGTAATAGACCACATAACAACAGATCCACAACTACATCAAGAGTTCTCCCATGGCCCAACAAGGAACAAACCTGTTCACATATTTCACTATCCCAGGCAATCACGAAACACAACAACGTAGTAAACTAACCTGTCAAATCCCATAAAGGGCACTGTTCACCTCCAGTCTTCAAGGAGCTTCAGCCCTCCCCACAGCATCATTCACGCAGTTGACAGAAGTAACTGTAAAAACATGCATCGCACAACATAGTGTCTATCCTCGTCAGCAAATATACAGAACCTTCATTATTGTGTCTCTAAGTTTACAAACTAGCCTGGCCAAACATACATCCTTAAACTAAACAGTGCACGACTCCTCAATAAAGTGACGGTGTAAATCCATACAGTGCACTCACTGATGTGTAACACGAACTGATCTAGACAGGCACCTTCCTAAAAACTGAAACATTTTCTAACCATAGAAGACATTAATATTTAGTAAATAAATAATATGAAAGAAAAAATATCTCAACTAATCAGACTATTTAATCAATTAGAATAGACAAGTGAAGTCAGAGAATGTGAGATGGAAGCTCTTATCAGTAACAACTATAAAGCTGTATATACTTATTCGGCATAAATGTGTGGGATAGATAGTATATGAGTTATTTTGATAATAGGTGAGGTTAATTTAGTTTAATCTACCTATAACTGTGTGTAAAAACATTTAATTTTTCATATTTCTATATTTTAGGATGAGAGCTTCCATATTAATTATGTAGATTCTATTTTAGAGGAGAGAAATTTGTTAGCTCGAGGCTATTTTAAACAAGAGTGACAGTAAACAGTCATAATGGAATGTTAGAACGCTAAAATTGAGTAGAATAGTAATAACTAAAGTCTAAATTATAAAATATTGTAATAAATGTATTTAAAAATCAAAAAACATTTCAAATTAAGAATTGTATAAAGTATAAATGCATACAGCATACGTTTAATTGCTGCTAATGAAGCAAAAATCAAGGTTGTCACTTGAACAAGCTATTGTTATTATATGAGTTCTTAGTAAGTAGCTATGTTATGGACCATCAGAGAAGTCTAAACACATGAAGTATAAGATGTAATCTTAGCAAGGTTCAATCAGAAAATGTAAGAAAACATTCTTATAGGTGTATGTTAGGTAAAAATACATACTTTTTTTTTGAATGATTAGAAGTAAAATTAAGTCATAGTTGATGCTTTGAGAGAAGTAGTGACTCCAGAGTTTCTAGGATCAGTTTTCAGTTTCTTCTTTCTCATATCAGTCCAATTATTTTTCTCAGAGGTTCTTTTTAAAGTGGTGGAAGATGACCAATCCATGTCTTCTGGAATTGCAGTTATGTTGTTGTTTTTGATGAAAGTTATTGCTTCTTCGACATTGTTGAATGTTCCTGTCATTTGAATAAAGGATTCTGATTCTTGCAGGGAAAGCAAGTTGTGCCTTTATTTTATTTTGTTTCAAAAATCTCACAAAAGGCCTTTTCCTTAGTTTCAAGACTCTTGAAGAATAGTCATTGTCAAATCTAATTTGACTCTTATTATATGTCAATGGATGACCTCTCCAGGCAGATTTGAGAACAAGTTCTTTGTCTAAATAAGACAAGAATTTCACAATAATAGATCTAGGAGGCATATTGGAAGAAGAAGGAATAGGTTTCCCTTTAGCTCTGTGTGCTCTTTCTATACCATTTGATAGACCTTCCTTTAGGTCTAATATGTCTAGAAGCCAAGAGTTAAGAAATAAAATAATGTCCTCACCTTCTGTTTTCTTCTGGAAGACCAAAAATTCTAATGTTATTTCTCCTTTCTCTGTTCTCTAAATCATCTATTTTACTGATTAGCCAGGTATTCTGCTGTAAAAGAGATTCACAGTGAGTTTCACCTTTCTTAAGTCTCTCATCTATGTCACTTAGAGAAGTTTCCGTATCCAATATTTTTGATTGTTGCTGCTACAAGATTTCATTAAGACATCAGTCTTTCTGACAGCTGACTTTTAGATTTTCAAGGTTGTCTGTAAATCTGTCCATTTTGACAGATAGTTCAAGTAGTGTGACTGACATTAGTTGAATTTCCTTGTTCAGTGAAGTTTCAGAGTGTGAAGACTTTGAGTTGCTCATTTCTGTATTTAAGAAGTTATCTCCGGTTTATTTGACAGGAACATTTCAATAAAAACTGCATACAATTTGGTATTCTTATAGAATTGAGGTTCCTTAGTAAGAATTTACTATTTTTGAAAAATAAAAATAATTATTTTCCTGAATTCTGGGACTAGATTGTGGAGCTCATAAAAGTTGCTGTTACCAGTTAGCCATCTAGGCTCCGCCCCTCTCAAGGGGCTTCTTCCTGCCACTGATTCTCCCTCCTCGTCCTCGGCTTCAGTCACAGTGGCTGCCATGACTGCCTCTCCTGCTTCTCTGCCTCTGGCCTCCCCTCCCTCCCAGGCTGGGACTCAACCTCCCGCTTCTAAACCTGTGGTAGCGGAGCAGAGGAGGGGTAGAGAGCAAAAGAGAGAGTCGAGGATGAAAGAGAAGAGGAAGAGGTCTCCAGACCTCTTGTCATCAAGCAAGTCTACTCGGATTTGTGACTCCCCTCTGCTCCGGTCTCCGATGCTCTCCCTGGAGCCGGAGGAGGCACGCCGAGTCTCCCGGGCCTCAGCTCCCCGACCAGCCAGTCTCCCGGGCCTCAGCTCCCCAACGTTGTCGGTCCAGGTTCCCTCTCTCGGTGTTCCGGTCGCTCCAGGTCCATCTCCGATTCTCACATCGGACCCAGGGAGATTGGCCTCCTTATTGGCTTCACAGGAGGTCCACTCTCCTTCAGCGTTCGATGTGGTAGAATGGGTCCTCTCCATCGGATCAAGGCCCCTGACTGCCCACTCGGGCTCCACCCAGACCCCCTCGGCTCTGTCTACTGTCCCTGTCGTATTACCAGAGGGACAGCCCATGCCTGAAGAGCCCCAGACAGTACCCCAGAGGAACAGATGGCTTGCGAGCACTCCCCAGAGAGCCCCACGGGAGATGTGCCTCGCAAGCATACTTGTAAGAGGAAGCACTTGGACTCCCCTGCATCACTAACCGAGGACACAGACCTAGATATAGGGAGAGGGCTCCCCAAGGTCACCCCCCGATGATGTCTCCTTTGGAGACATCATGGAGATCATGTGCCAGTGGGGAGGTTGGTCTGTCCCCAAGCCCTCCTCTGATGAATCTGTGTTTCTGGAGGCCTTCGGCATCTTGGGTGTCCCCACCCCGCGGATCCTTTAGTGGATTTGATCACCTCTCGGGCGCGGAACTAACCTGATACCATGGAGCCAATCCCCAAGCACCCCTATAAGGTTTTGAGTCCCCCTATAGACAGGCTTTCCTGGAACAAGGGCTCCCCAGTGGATGCCATGGTGGTAGCAGCAGCCATGAAGAGGGAACTGTCTCAGGAAAGTTCCTCGGTCCACCCTCCTGACCGAGAGTCTCAGATGATAGACCGGCTAGGGAAGCTGGTGTATGCTTCGGCTACCTTTTCAATAATGGTGCTGAACTACTTGGCCCATGTCACGAGACTCGAACGCGACCTGTTGAAGGAGCTGGAGGAGTCTCCACCCAAGACCATGTCGCAGGAGGACAAGGCATTGTTCTCCGAGAAAATGGCCACTTTAATAGCAGTATCGAATACGTCCATGCGACTCCTCTCCCATGCAGCAGAAGGAGCAGCTAGGGCGGCTGGGTCCGTCGTCTCCATGAGGCATAATGCCTGACTCAGGTTGTACCAATTTACCAAACCCTTTAAGGCATCCTTTGCCAATGCTCCTTATGACGGCTCAACTCTGTTCGGTAAGACAGTCAAGGAAACGCTAGTCCAGAGTGAGAAGGACAGGAAGACACTGTCTGCTGTTGGGATCAGCTTCTCTAACCCTCAAATGTCCTTTTCCCAGAACCAGAGAGGGCAAAAGAAGATGTGGTTCCGGAATTCTCAGTATTCCCGGGACACTCAGGGCTCTTCTTCCTCCAGAGGCAGAAGGGGACAGAATGGACACCCTTGAGGGGTTGCCCGACTGCTGTACTCTGGAGGCAGTCGGGAGATGATTGTCCTTGCACTCAGCAGCATGGGAGTCCATAACAATGGACCACTGGCTGCTGCAAATCATATCCAGAGGATATTCTTTCCCCTTCATGGGTTCTCCAACACCTCCCAAACTCCTCCCGGACATTCCACCCACGCAAAGGGAGGAAGCAGCACAGGAAATTTCCAAGCTGCTAGGAAAACGAGCCATCAAAACGTTCCCCCCAGATCAGTCCGGATCGGGCTTCTACTCCAGGTTCTTTTTGGTGCCAAAGAAAATGGGGAACTTAAGGCCCATTCTGGACCTCTCTACCCTGAACCTGTCAGTGGCCGAAGAAAGGTTCTTGATGGTTACACTACAGTCCATCATGCCGTACCTGCAAGAGAGCGACTGGATGTGCTTGTTAGATCTCCAGGATGCTTACTATCACATAAAAATGCACAGAAGCTCCAGGAGGTTCCTCTGCTTCTGGCTAGGGGCCAATCATTATCAATTTTGAGCCCTACCCTTTGGTCTCACCACAGCCTCAGGATGTTTACCAAAGTGATGGCGGTGGTAGCGGCTCACCTGAGGCTTCAGGGGATTCAGGTCTATCCATACCTGGACGATTGTCTCTTCACTGCTCCCACCAGGCATCTACTTTCCCAAACCAGGGACTACTTCATGACACTTGCCCTGAGTTTGAATATCACAATTAACACATACAAATCTCTACTAGAGCCTGTACAGGTGAAAGACTACATTGGTGCCAGGATAGACACACTCCGTCAAATTGTTCCTGACCTCGGAGAGAGTCCAAAACCTCAGGATGCATGTCTCCCTAATTTACCATTCTCATCTCCCAACAGTGGAATCTGTATTGAGGGCCCTAGGCTTGATGGAGGTGACCATAACTCTCCTTCCATGTGCCCGACTACTCATGCGTATTCTTCAGTGGACTTTGGCAGTTCACTGGTCCCTGTTGGATTTACCACTAACTTATCCTGTCTGCCTAAGTCAAGTGTGTCGGTCATCCCTCATATGGTGGATGAGCTATCTGGACATTTTGGAGGGACGACCCTTCGTTCCAGCCCCGGCCCAAGCCACAGTGACCGTGGATGCATCCCAGCTCTGGTGGGGTGGCATTGTTCGGGCTGGACAGTCCAAGGCCTGAGGTCCCCATATAGACCAGTTTGCATATCAATGTCCTAGAGATGAGGGCAGTCCTTCTAGCATTGCAGGCCCTTCATGCCTTTCTTCCTCTGGGGACAATTGCTGTTCAGTCAGACAACATGTCGGTATTCTGGTATGTCAACAAACAGGGAGGAACCAGATCTTATCCCCTTTGTCGTGAGGCCATGAGAGTGTGGGAATGGGTGACAAAACCGGTCGCTTTCTTATCGCAGTGCGCATTCTGGGACGGTCCAACATTCTAGCGGACAGGCTAAGTTTGACCATTCTGATGCCTTACGAGTGTTCTCTGAATCCATCAGTAGCGGAACAGATCTTAAGCAAGTGGGGTCAACCTTGCTGCAATCTCTTTGCATCTCCTTCCAACGTGAAGTGCAGCGGTTTTTCGCTCTGAACCCCCTGGCGGGGGAGTCCCCCAGAGATGCTCTAGTTCATGCTTGGCCTCCCGGTCTTCTGTATGCTTATCCGCCAGTCCCTCTCATCCTGAAGTTTCTGCAGAAAGCTTGTCGACTGGGGAGCAAGGTGATCCTCATTGCCCATTTCTGGCCTCGCCAGGTATGGTTTCCCTTCCTTTGGTCTCACCTTCTGGCTCCACCTTGGATCCAAGATCCCTTTCAGGATCTGATTTCACACCCATTAGGGGTGCCTCATCCGAATCTGGACAGCCTTGAAGCTCACGTTTTGGCTGCTCCAGTTCCCATGATTGCTAGGACTCCCGGACTTTCCACCTCAGTTAAGTCTGTTTTGGTAGCTGCTCATAAGTCTTCAACCAGAAAGGTTTATCACAGCAAGTGGAAATGTTTTTCCTTCTGGGCCTCTCAGAAGAGTTTAGATCCTTTCACAGCTCCTATTTCCGCTATTTTTGATTTCCTAGCTGATATTGTCCAGCACGGACCTAGTTCTTCTACTGTCAAAGTTCAATTGGCTGCCATTTCTCATTTTCATATGGGTGAAAATTCTGCATCCTTGGCATCTTCTAGGCTGTGTAAAGCCTTCATTAAAGGCACCTTTTTGCTATGCCCCCCCCCCGGGTCAAAGATCCTGTCCCTCCATGGGACTTTGCTATAGTCTTCCAAGCTCTGGTCGCCCCACCTTTCGAGCCTGCCGCTACTGTTGATCTAAAATTTCTATCATGAAAAACAGCTTTTCTGATCACTATTACCTCTGCTAGGAGGGTTTCGGAATTACAGGCCTTGTCCATAAAATTCCCGTACATGATTTTTCATAAAGATAGAGTTTCCCTTCGAACCAATCCATCCTTTCTTCCTAAGGTGGCATCACCAGTCAATATCAATCAGACGATAAATTTGCCTGTGTTCTTTGCCAGTTTTGCCAACAAGATGGAATACAAACTACATGTTTGCTGTTCAGACATTACGATTCTATTTACACAGGACAAAAAATTTTCATAAATCTGATCAATTGTTTCATTCTATAGACCCTTTTGGGCAAACCTATTTCCAAGGTCACAATAGCTAGATGGATTTCTTCATTCATCCTGCAGTTCTACAAGGACAAAGGCATGTCTCCTCTAGATCAGGTTAAAGCTCATTCCAGTAGGTCCGTGGCTACATCTGCAGGTTTCTGGTCTAGGGTGTCTTTGGATGATATTTGCTCAGCAGCTACTTGGTCCTCATCTCATACGTTTATCTCCCATTATAAATTGGATTTGACATCTAGAAGGAGAGCATCCTTTGGCTCCGTGGTGCTCTGGAATATCCTTCCTTGAGGGCCACCCAGGAGTTCAGTAGCTAGGCTGAAGATTAAATGAAGTAAACTACTTCAGATAAAGATGTTATGTACTCACCATAACGTTCCATCTGAGTAGTTGTACTTCATTTGTCTTCAACCATCCCTCCCTCCTTTCCCCGGACCTTTGACGCATGTTCAGCCTACGGGCTGTAAGTATAGATCACAAGTATGTTATCAGGTCGGGTTATAAGTGTAAGTTCAGCAAACTCGATCTGGGGATGGAAGGCAAGGGAGGTGTATTATGGGTAAGGGTAGGAGTCTGGAGCTCGGAGCTGATGCTAGTAATCTTTGCCGGCTTGGATCCGATACGGATCCGTATTCCCACAGGTTGAAGACAAATGAAGTACAGCTACTCAGATGGAACGTTATGGTGAGTATATAACTTATTTTTTCTTTGAAAGACAAAAATAAAGTAAAACAAAAAAATTAAGAAAAAAAATACATTTACTTGAAATGTAGTCTATAGTAAATGTTTGTTAAGTCGCTGCATGTGAGTGCTTCTGCTGTTTAAGACAAAGGCACACACTATTAATTTAAACCTTAGCTAAGAGGAGAGGGAAACCTTCCCTGATGTTTTAATATATGTCCAAGGGTCAGGTAGGATTATTACACTTCTTACTCTTTAAATTAGTGGTGGGAGTTCATTGGTTGGGAGTGGTTATAAGTTAAAGGGTGAGTAGATTAAAAAGTTGGTTCTTCATCATAGAGGGTGATCTGTAAAAAGTTCATATTTTATAGTTCTGCTTTGAGTCATTCCTCATCAGCCATTGAATTCCAAGGTTGCAACGTGGTCGGAGGTAAAAGTCTTATCAGCCAAAAATTCAGTGGGAAACCTCAGCGTCCCCTCAGTCAAAAGAATCATATGCCAATTCCTTTTGAGAGGACAGTACAAAACACATACAATGTGAAATTGTTCAATCTCGCCGTTTGTTCTTACACACGGGTTCGGAGCCGATCCTCGGCCCCGAGTCGGCCGCATCACTAGCTCGCATCTTCGAGAAAGCTCGAGGCACAGTAATATCCCATGATCCTCCAGTGCTAAACCTCAGATCTAGTTTGCCGCTAGCAGCAGATCGCATCGAGAGGCTCGGGCCAGTAGAAATTTTACTATATTTTTCTTGTTATATACTGATAATTTTTTAATTTTTCTTATACTCTTTCTTTATAGCGTTTGATAGCTTTATTATATAGTGGTTGTTTGACTAGTGTAGGTAGTTTGTTACCTTAAAATTCTTAGTAAGGGCCTTAGGCCGTTTTTTTCTGTAGGAATTTACAGTATTTAAAAAGATAATAATTTTTTGCCTTTAACTTTTCTATTTTTCATATAAATATATATCTTAGTGTGCTGTGGTGTGTTTTACAGTTTACATTTATATATATCACTTATATTGTAGTGTAGAAATTTTTCTTAAGAGTGCTGTCTTTTTTCTGTTAAAAATGTCAGAAAAGACCAAAAGTGGTTTTAAAAGGTGTCAGTGCTGACAGAAGATGTCCATTACTGACAACCATTCATCCTGCGCCTACTGTCTTGGCCCTCTCCACTTGCAGGAAGACTGTTCCATCTGTCATTCCTTTAGTGGGAGGGTCATGCTGGAAAGACGCAGGAAGTTGGTTGACAGAGGTTTGATTAAACCTGAGTTTCAGGAGGCCCTGGACAAGGCTGAACAGATTTTGAAGTCTTCAAAGGGGTCGAAGTCTTCAAGAGTGTCGGAACCCAAGTCATCGGCTCCGAGTACCTCTTTTCAGATTCAGACACCGGCTCCTATGACTTCGGTGCCTTATCTCTGCACGAGGCTCAGGTCTTGGAGCCGGAATCAGAGGTACCACCGTCTACTATCCTTCGCTCGGTGATGGCTTCGATCCCTTCGACCCGTTCTTCGAGGCCACTTTCCGACTCCGATGTGGACCAAGTGGAACAGAAGCTTATGGAGAACTCGGCTTTGTCAAAATTAATCGAGGTTTCGTCCCAGCTGGTTTCGAAACTCAAAGCTATTCCAGTTCCCTCTACACTTCCTCCTCCGAGACCCGTTGAGTCATCGGTGTTAGGAGTCGAAGAACCGATGATTGTAGAGCCCTCGGTGCCGAAGCCTCCAGTAGTGCTATCGGCTCCGTTGACCTCGACTCCTTCGGAACAAGCCGGAGAGTCTCGGAACCGAACATCTTTCCTGGGTTCCGGGGGGTATAGTCGAACCGAGATTTCGGTTCCGACTCTTCCCCTCGGTGCCTCAGCTCAGATCAGTTTGGATCCGTCCTCTGTGTCGGAGCCCGTGGTTCCAATTCCGGAGAAAAGACCTCCTTCTTTGGATCGGGTCGGATCTTCGGGTCAGGGCACCGGTGCCTTTGACATCATGAGGAAGGTCTTGTCTGATCAGACACATACTTCATCGGTATCTTCATCTCCTTCCCCAAAAGGTCCGCGTTCTGCTTCTGTGCCTTTGGTACCTACCAAGCGTCGAGACCCAATGCCTCAGAAGTCCCCACAGGGATTCTCTGGTTCCTCAGATGCATCCCCAGAAGCTCCCGCTGAGGATGTTCCAAGGAAACGACTGTGCAAGAGGAGGCACATAGATTCCCCACAGGAATCTCTTACATCTGATACCGATTTAGATGAAACAGAAGGGTCCCCGTGGTCCACCTTTGAGGATGTCTCGTTTGCAGACATTTTGGAAATCCTGAAGCAAAGAGGGGACTGGCAAACCCTTACCCCTTCTGCGGATGAATTGGTCTTACTGAAGGCATTTGGGACTCAACCTTCTACCTCCTGGGTGACGCCACCCCTTGACGATCTCATGGATCTAATAGCTCAGAGGGCTTGGGAAACACTTGATACAGTGGAACCAGTCCCTCGTAAACCCAACAAATACATGACAGCTCCCCAAGATAAAGCCTATCTTACAAAAGGAGTTCCCGTAGACACTATGGTGGTGGCGGCGGCCACTAAGAAAGAGATGTCTGAATCATCTTCCTCTGTCCATCCTCCTAATAAGGATTCTAGGACAGTGGACAGATATGGGAAGCACATATTTAGTTCGGCGACTTTTTCCATCCGATCGCTCAACTACCTTACGCATTTCACGCGTTTACAGAGAGATCTCATTAAGGAATTAGGAGATACTCTCCAGGGACACACAGATGCTGCTTTCGCCGAGAAAGTGACAACGCAACTTGACACCCTAAATTCCATAGTCAACTCGTCCATGAGGCTGATTTCATATGCAGCCGAAGGATCGAGTAGAGCGGCAGCTTCAGCGATTGCCCTGAGAAGACAATCCTGGTTGCGCTTATGCTCCTTTGCGGAAGCCTTTAAGTCTTCCTTTGCCAATGCCACCTTCAATGGTGCCTCCTTGTTTGGGCCCAAAGTAAAGGAGACTCTCATGAGGTGTGAACAAGAAGGGAAGACCCTGTCTGCTGTAGGGGTCCGCTTTTCCGTTCCATCTAGACCCTACCCTAAAGGGCAACGAGGAGGAAAGATGTGGTTCCGAAAGACTCAGGGATCTTTTCAACACACCCAAAGTGACGCCCCCTCCAGAGGCAGAGGAGGGGGAAGAAATGGAAGACACCGCCCAGCCGGCAGAGGGGGTCCGCAAAATCAGGGTAACAGAGAGTCCTTCTCTGGAAAACCCTTCCAGCACTCCTGAGTGCAGGCCCGGCTGTCCTACTCTGGAGGCAGTCGGGGGTCGCTTTATACTCAGAGGCCTGGCTAAATCTTACATCAGATTACTGGGTAAAAAGCATAGTTACCAGAGGCTACAACATCCCCTTCATAAAAATGCCACCAAACTCCAAAAAACTCCCAGATGTTCCACCCAGTCTGCGAGACCAAGCAACCATAGAGATAGGAAGGTTGCTCGAAAACAGAGTCATCCAACCAGTCCCAGTGGACCAAATAGGATCCGGAACTTACTCAAGGTTCTTTTTAGTTCCAAAGAAAACAGGGGACTGGAGGCCAATTTTAGACCTCAGCAAGTTAAATACCTTTGTGAAAAAGGAAAAGTTCCGGATGGTCACACTTCAGTCAATCCTCCCTTTTCTGCAAAAGGGTGACTGGATGTGCTCTATAGATCTCAAAGACGCATACTACCATATCAAAATGGCCAGGGCGTCCAGAGATCACTTGCGCTTCTGGCTGGGAGCCAGTCATTTCCAGTTTCGTGCTCTGCCCTTTGGTCTCACCTCAGCCCCCAGGGTGTTCACCAAATGCATGGCAGTAGTAGCGTCTCACTTGAGACGAAACGGATTCCGGGTGTTTCCTTATCTAGACGACTGGCTCCTTTCCGCCACCACCAAGTGTCATCTTCTACAAGCCAGGGACTACACCATCAGTCTTTGCTCTTCACTAGGCATAATGGTGAATTTTGGAAAATCTGTCTTATCGCCGTCACAGCGTATCTTATTTATAGGAGCACAGCTAGACACTTCCCTGGCTCAAGTTACTCTCCCCCCATCAAGAGTATCAGACCTCAGGCATCAAATTTCGCTCCTTCTTCACAACAAGAGAGTCCCTGCACGACAAGTATTAAGAGTGTTAGGCTTGATGGCAGCCTCCCTTCTTGTAGTTCCTTTAGGCAGGATGCACATGAGGATCCTTCAATGGATGCTATTAAGCCCAGTGGTCTGATCTACAACTTCCACTATCTCACGAAATCTTGATCACGAATTCTTGCAAGAAGGATCTCTTGTGGTGGATACACAGTCAAGAGCTAACACTAGGACGACCCTTTGTATTACCCAGTCCGGTAGCAACTCTAACCACGGACGCTTCCCTGATAGGGTGGGGGGGATTCTTTCAGGGACAAACAGTCCAAGGTCAATGGTCCAACTTGGAGTACAATCTGCACATCAATGTTCTAGAGCTGAGGGCAGTGTTTCTAGCATTGCAACACTTTCACAAGTCCTTACCTCGGGGAACAGTGACAGTTCAGACAGACAACATGTCAGTGGTCTGGTACATAAACAAGCAAGGGGGAACCAGATCTTACCCGTTATGCAGAGAGGCCCTCAGAATTTGGCAATGGGCAAAGTCCACTGGACGCTTTCTGATAGCAACACACATCCAGGGGACTTCCAACGTAATCGCAGGCAGGTTGAGCAGAGCCATCCTGTTCCCTCATGAGTGGTCCCTCAAACCTCAAGTGGCGGAAGAGATCTTCCGCAGATGGGGCCAGCCTTGCTGCGACCTGTTTGCATCCCCTTTGAATGCCAAATGCAGAAGCTACTTTGCCCTGTTACCCCCCCCAGGGGGTGTCCCCAGGGACGCACTGGTATACGATTGGCCCCCGGGTCTCCTTTACGCTTTTCCTCCTGTTCCAGTAATTCCCAGGTTTTTGCAGAAAACCAAATGTCTGGACAGGACCATAATACTGATAGCCCCATTCTGGCCTCGACAAATCTGGTTTCCTTTCCTTCAATCCCATCAAGTGGAGGAACCATGGATACTGGACCCGGAGCCAAACCTGTTGACACATTCATCGGGAGTTCCTCACACCTTCCTCAAGTCCCTCAAACTGACAGCTTGGCTGCTCCGCTTCCCATCTTAGCCAGGTCGGAGTTACTATCTCCTGCAGTACAACAAATTATTGTATCTTCTCACAAACCATCTACAAGAAAATTGTACATCAGCAAATGGAACCGTTTTGCGCACTGGGCCTCCAAACAAAGTATAGATCCATTCGGGGCCCCAGTACACAAGATACTAGATTTCCTCACCTCACTTTTTCAAGAAGGAGCATCAACATCCACTATAAGGGTACAACTGGCCGCTATATCCAATTTTCATATTGGCCGTGAGGATGGTTCTCTTATGTCCCACAGGCTTTGTAAAGCCTTCATGAAAGATACTTTTCACCTCCGTCCCCCCTTTCGTAATCCAATAGCACCTTGGAATCTTAATCTCATGCTGTCACAACTCATGTTGCCCCCTTTTGAACCAGCAACCACAACTCCGTTAAAATTTATTTCGTGGAAAACACTTTTCCTGGTTGCCATCACTTCCGCCAGAAGAGTTTCAGAGTTACAGGCTCTATCTATCCGACCCCCGTACATGATTTTTCATCCGGATAAAGTAACCTTGCGCACCAATCCGTCCTTCCTTACGAAGGTTTGTTCGATTCAGAACATCAATCAATCTATCGAACTACCTACCTTCTTTAAAAATCATTCCAATAAGCTGGAATACACATTGCACAAGTTGGACGTTCACAGACAACTAAGATTTTACTTACATAGGACAAAAGAGTACAGAAAGTCGGATCAACTATTTGTCTCATATGCTGACCAAAGAAAAGGACAGGCAGTAACGAAGGTTACCTTATCCAAATGGCTCTCAGATTGCATAAATTTCGTATATGCTGAATCCAAACAGCAACTCCCTTTCAAACCTAGAGCTCATTCTACAAGGGTGATTGCTACCTCTTCAGCCCATACCGCTCGTTTGCCCTTAGATACCATTTATGCAGCGGCAACTTGGGCAAAACCACATACCTTTATCGCCCACTACAAGCTAGACAAGAGCTCCAGGGACAGGGCGACGTTTGGTTCCACTGTACTCAGGAATGTTCTCCCTTGAGCCACCCGGGAAAAAGGAGCTAGGACGCTACCGTGTGTAAGAACAAACGGCGAGATTGAACAATTTCACATTAAGAAGTTATGTCTTACCATAACGATCCATGTGAATTGTTCATCTCGCCTTTGTTCTTACATTCCCCCCCTCCATCCCCCGTCCTACGGTCTGGGAGAACGGTTTTCAATTAGATTCCTTTTCAGTCTTTTCTAGGTATGGTTGGCATGTTATTAACATCAGTAATGGCATCTTTTATCCTCTACCTGGCAGTAGGGTTCCAGACACTTAGTAGTATCTGTTTATAACTGTTTTAGACACATTTCTAAGAGGGATTCTTCTGGTATAGCAAACTAGATCTGAGGGTTAGCACCGGAGGATCATGGGATATTACTGTGCCTTGAGCTTTCTCAAAGATGCGAGCTAGTGATGCGGCCGACTCGGAGCCGAGGATCGGCTCTGAACCCGTGTGTAAGAACAAAGGCGAGATGAACAATTCACATGGATCGTTATGGTAAGACATAACTTCTTATTTTTATCTCCTTTATTCAGGCAGCTCTAATGAAGCCTTTGTACGAATGTGCTAATGATTCCACATTCCATTTATATAGAAATATAACTCCATATCTTTTGATTTTTGTAACACTGCCCACTGCATTTTTCAAGGGTTACTTGATTCCAAGTCTTTCAATGTAGTATGTCATTCACTCACAATTTACCCTCCTACCACATGTATTCCATGAGACCAACTAGATCACTTAGTGACAGGGGAAATTATCCCAAAATATGATGATAAACCAAAGATGGTTCATTCGGGACACTGCTGGGAACATTATCTTCCCTGTTCCACCTAAAACCCCTTCAGCTAGCAATCTGATCTACACATTCATCACAGGTCTAGTTTTGCCTAACAGACTGCAAAGAAGCCTACATGTGTATCTACAGAAATGGTAACCACACAGCAGGTGAATACAGTAATGGGATTAAACAGAAGAATAAGGTGGTTTGCAAATCATGTTACTCACAACTTGGTTTAATGGCTGCAATATGCACCGAGTTAAACATTGTTTACAGTGACACCCTTGTTTATTTGCATGCGCATCCATTAACTGACAAGACATATGCACTAGTTTCATATACAGTCCTGGTTTCATTCCAGTCCTAGGTGTCAAACACTGCTTTTAAAAGGGTTCCTATTAGAACCTCGAATGCTTGAAATGTCAAGCGTCATATGGTCCACACCATATGATCGACATTTCAAGTGTTCGAAGGTTAAGCAAAACGGCACCGTTCAGTGCAGAATGGGAGAATTTCCCTTTTCTACACTGAAGTGCGATCTTGGAGTTGGTATATTTAAGTAGGGGGGTATGGGGGGTACAGGGGGGCTTGCCCCCCCTGCCTGCACCGTTAAGGTAAGTTTTTTTTTTGTTTTGTTTTTTATTATATATTCGAACTTTTGAACTTCGATCATATGTTGTCGAACATACGGGATTCAAAGTTTTGAAAGTTCAGTTATATAATATAGACCCATTACAACTAACTTGGCATCAGTTGCACTTTACAAGTTTGGTCTTTCAGTTTATTTTATTTTTGTGTTATGTAACTTACCTGTGTGGAGTGGAGTATCCTCCAGAACTCCTCTTTCTCCATAGCACAGTCCCACCCCAGTCTCCAAGTCCGACAGGCAGTCAGGCACTACCTTATGAAGCTGATGTCATTACGCATGCCCCTGCATGTTGATGACTTTGTGGGATATACTGGTGATGCATGATGACATCAGCCATAACATAAAATTTTAAATATAAAAAAATCGGGAATTGAAGGAGCCACTCATAAATTCGTGGCACCCCATTATTTTTCCCCTCAAAACCATTAAATAAACAGATAGATGTAGATATAGATATAGATACAGATATTTATTTGTATGTATGTATGTATGTTTTTATGTAAAGTATGTATAGGAGCAAAGCAGAAGAGTGAGACCCATAATTATAAATCCTGTAACAATAAAACACAAACATTTGAAGAAAAGAGGTTTACCAGTGTTGGAGTTAGCGTATTTAAGTAGAGTGGAGTGCTTCTATGCAAAAAAATGTTTCAGTGGTGTTACTGTAAGTTATGGTATTTGCTGTAATTTATTGGTGCAGTTTCTTATTTACAGTTTCTTCTTTGAAGTTGCAGGACTCACAGCTAGGTATCCTGCATTTCTGTCATTCACTTACTAGTCACACACACACACACACACACACACACACACACACACACACACACACACACACACACACACACACACACACACACACACACACACACACACACATTGCACAATAAATGTTACATAAACAGTATAGCACAATAAATGTTACATAAACAGTATAGCAATGTTACGTAAGCATAGTCACTTCATGATAAATTCTATATTTCAGAGTTCCAGGGGCTTGGATTCAGTCCTGATTTTTGCTTAGTGTCTTTGTGATGCTTTGTAATTTCTCCCTTTGTCTTTGTGGGTTTTTTTTTTCACTTGGTAGTTTGGTCTCCACCCACCTCCAAAAAATGCTGGTTGATTGGATGAACTAAATTGTACATGTTCAACTTTTCTTGGCCCTTGTGGTCTGGGTACTGGCTGAAAAGGGACTGAGAAGCACAGGTCCACTAGGATTACCACCTGTCCCACTTTGCGCGTGACAGTCCCTCTTTGGGCAGTTGTGTCCTGACAAAAAAAATTAAAAAATGGCAAATATCCTGAGATTGTAGGACATAATTATGTCCCATATTTTATGCAATAGTTGCATAAAATAGTTATTTCTGTTTCTAAAATACCTACATTTTACAAGAAACAGAATAAGCAACTAAACTGCTACAAGAATAAGCTTTTATTTAGGCAAAAAAGATAAGTTCAATCCTTTGTACTGACCGTGGGTATGTGCCGGCCTGTAAAATCTGATGTGTGTCCCGCAAATGTCCCACTTTGGCCATTTGAAAAGGTGGCAACCCTTAGGTCCACTCACCCAGTTAATAAACAAACAGTAAACAAATAAGTAATTAAATGTGAAAATTTTGTTAATTGACATATATCTGACACATTGAGGGATTGCTAAATGAAAGTTAATATTGTTGTAATGTGTGCTGTCTGTATTGCCTTAAAAATGAGATGTTTACCCATAAAAGTGCCAATCCATTGGAATAGAAGCCGGGTGTCCATCTACAACACAGGTGTACAGTAAAGGTAACACAAGTGCAGTTATTGGCATGAGCACTAGGGAGACAATTGGGGGACATGAATAAGTTGTCCCTGCCTACTTGCTTTCACGGGGGAGAGGCTCTCATGGAATCTTGCTTCAGGAGTGATTATTAGAAGTAGCTATGAGTCAGCACCTGAGCTGCATGATTCTAGAGCCATGTAAGGCAGAGAGCTGCCTGTCATGCAAACACTCTAGAAGTGAGGGAGTACGATAAACAAAATGTATGAGTGTGCTGAGCTAGGCTAGGGTGAGCTCATTATCCATGCAGCATGGAATAAAAAAATATTGAGTTGCACAGAATGATCAAGACACCTTTTTGAAAGCTGACTTCAGATATAAATACTTTAAAAAATAGACTATATTCTGTCTTTTGGACCCCAAGAGTAGAGAAGAGCTGGAACCAATAGTGTTGCTGTTTGGTAGGGAAGAAATGGCTAAGTGCTGTAGGGGACAGTAAGCATTTATTGACCTTACAGACAGTTAAAGGACTTCTGTTCACAGAAAGAAAGATTACTATTTAACCTTAAGGGGAAAATTACTTCATTTACATTTTTGGAGTTGAAGTCTCTCTACAAGCCTAAGAAATATTATTAAATTGTGGATTAAGGAAGGAAAGAACATTGAAAGTTTTTCCAGGATGCAGCGAATCTGTGACCAGGTACAGTTCTGTAGATTACTACAACCTGACAGTAAGGTCTGTGAACAAAGTAAGAAATTTTTTTAATAGATTTTTTTGTCACGTCTAAAGAGAAGCACTTCCTTTTACTAAAGGTATTTAAAGTCATGGATAAAAAAGACCTTGCTTTTTGAAGTTGTTGAGTCCTGATTTTTGTATTACAAGTAGTAAATAGAGAAAGTGCAGTTGTGTAAGCTAAACTGACCATAACAGTAGATATTCGAATGATCACTGCTGCAGTAGCGTTACCTGTATGGGTTATATCCTGCTAAAGATATAACAGCCAGTCAGCTTCCAGAGCTTTAGGGCACCTTCCACACTCCCAAACTGTCAAACAGCTCGAGCTGAGCTGACTAAAAGACAAGTTTGGGCACAAAACCTTTCAGAGCTTCACTGCCAGTAGAGAGAGGGAGGCTGAGCCCTGAAAGGACACAGGGCTACAGATAACAAAAAATTAATGCCCACACACTTGCCTAAAAACCACACCAAAAAAACAAGGGGGATGGAGGGAAGGAGTAGCTACTACAGCAGTAATCATTCAAACATCTACTGTTATGGTAAATTCAGTTTGCACAAATGTACTATGTTCTTCATATTGATCACTGCTGCAGTAGCCTTAGCTACATGGGTAGATTACCATAGCTAACTATATGTGGGAGGTGGAAGGAGAAGGGTCCATTAGCCCTTGGAGAATGGTCTTAGCAAAGCATAATCTAGACTCATTGAAGGAATCCAGCATATAGTGCTTTGTAAAGGTATGTACAGAGGACCAAGTAGCAGCTTCTAGAATACTTCTAGAATCCAATCCTTTCCAAAAAGCCATAGAAGAAGCCAAGGCCCTTGTACAGTGGGCCTTGAACCTGCCTGGAAACAATTTCTCATGTTGAGTATAATAAAAGGTAATAGCCCTAGACAACCATTTGTAATAGTTCGTTTTGATACCAGGTTTCCCTTTTTACCTTCACAAGAAATTAACAATTGATCCAATGATCTGAAAGATTTACTTCTGTCAAGATAGTACCTGTGTTGTCTGTGGACGTCCAAGGTATGGAGTATCCTTTCTCCCTCATTTTTAGGTTTGGGAAAGAAAATGGTGAGTTGGATAGTCTGGCTTAAAGTAAACTCAGATACCACTTTAGACATAAAAGAAGGATTCATTCTCAAAGAAACCCTGTCCTTGTGAAAAATTAGTTAGCATTGACTTACTATAAGAACTTGTAACTCAGATACCCTTCTTTGCAGACATCAGAGCAATCACTAAAACTGTTTTCCATATTAAGAACCTCAAGTCAGCCAGATAAGCTATTTCAAATGGAGCAAATGTTAGTTTCTGTAACACAAAATTAATATCCCAAGGAGGGGCTACCGGTTTACTTGGAGGCCTCTTATACAAAACCCCTTTCAAGAACATTTTGACATGCAACTGCCTTGAAAGATGAGGATCCTTGGGCAGACATGCTGAAATGGCCAATAAATGAACCTTGGTAGAGGAATAAGAACGACCATAGGATAGTAACTCACACAAATATCATAAAACCAGAGAAAAACTAGCTCTGAATGGGTGCTGATTATGTTGTTGGCCCTAAGTAGAAAACCTTTTCCATTTGCTAATATATGATTTTCTAGTAGCAGGCTTTCTTGCCTCCATTAGTACCCGCTGTACGTCCTTAGAAAACAGGTGCCTTACAGGAATTAAGACTCTATCATCAAGGCAGTCAGTTGAAGATGATTGATATTGGGGTGTATCAAACACCCCTGTTCTTGTGAGTAAACCCACTCTGTGAGGAAGCATGTGGTAACTGCCCCTATCCACTTCCAAAAGAAGGGTGAACCACAGTTGCTTGGGCTAGAAGGGAGTCACCACATTGATCTTGGGAGAATCCTTCTGAATCTTCAGAAGTAAACTGGATATTAGTGGAAAGGATGTAAAGACATATGGGAACATTCTTGTGAAAAGAAAAGAAAAGAAAAGGCATCTGTCTTCCAGGCCTTTTTACATCAAGTCTTAGAACAGAATTTTGCCAGTTGATTGTTCATAGAGGAGGCAAAGAAGTCTACTTAAAGAACTCCCCATAGATGGATCAAATCTTAGAAGACCCCTGGATCTAGTTTCCATTCCACAGGTTCTGCCCTGGTCCTGCTCAGTTTGTCTGCCACACAATTTTGTTCTGACAGAATGCTTGTAGAGTGAGATTGTGCTGTGAAGCTATATCCCCAGCTAACATGGCTAGTCTGCAAAAGGGGTGCAGCCCGGTTCCCCCTTGCTTGCTGATGTACCACATCACTGAACTTGTAACTAACCACTAGTAGAGGTCCTGGCGACCAAAAATGGTTCAAAGAATTAAGTATCTTGATCAGGGCAAGTTTCTCCTTGATATTTATGTACTTGCATCTGTCCTCGGTGTCTCTCACTGCCTGCACTTTTATCTCTATTGAAACTGCTCCCCTAGCAAAGATTGAAGCATCTGTGCTGAATGGCTGCTTTAGAGCAGGGAAGGAGAAGGGGAGACCTTGATTTAAGGATATCTGTTATTTCCACCAAGTGATTTCTCTTCTGACAAACCCCAGTACTGTGATCTGAAAAGATAAAGGATGTTGATGCAGAGACCAAAGGGATTTCAGATACCACTGTATCTTTCTCATGAGGAGTCTTGCCAGGGGGTATCATGAGAATCATAGATGCCATGAGACTGTTAGTTATTCCCTCACAGTGACTGAAGTCTGAGTGGAAAACCTTAGAAATAGATCTAAATAAAGATCTTATTTTTTTTCCTGGTGAAGAAAAGCTCTTTGGACTGGTGTCTAGTTGACATACCAGGAACACAATCCTGTGTGTGAGGGAGTCAAGAAAGACTTTTGAATGTTTTCTTAGAATCCCAGCTTGCTTATGAGATCTCTCACTCAAGAGAGAAATTCCTGACATTTTAAAAAAAGACTCTGCAAAGATAAGCAAGTTTAAATATGGAAAAAATGTAGATAACCCTATAGCCTGCAGCGAGCTATAATTGGAAGTAGACACTTTGTGAACACTCCTGGTGCAGTAGATAGTCTAAGGGGTATGGCAAAGAACTGATAATGTGAGCCAGACACACCTGAAGTCTAGATAATTAGTAATTTAAAGATAAGCATGTTTTAATTCTGCTGTTACCAGGAAACGTGAAGGAGGAAGAATATGCAGCATGTCGTGAAGTGACATAATTTTGAATTTGGGCACTGTCACAAATGGGTTTAAGAAAGAAAGATCCAGAACTGTTCTGCAAGCATTTTCTTTCTTTGGGACTAGGAACAAGTTATTCCCTTTCCCCTTCCCCACTTGGGAAAAAGGAACTGGTTGTACCTCTCTTTGACAGCATGTGATGAAGAACTAGTGGAAATAAAGCAGTGTGATCTGCAGGATGAGGAATGAACCTCCTGGAAAGGAGGAATTTCCTCCTACTGCCATCTGTAATCCCGATGAATGATTTTCAGAACCCATTTGTCTAAACAATTTGTTACCAAAGATCAAAATGGAGATTCAGACTTTCTGGAAGAGAAAAATGAGCAGGGTGGTAAGGGTTCTGAACTTCTCTTGAATAGGCATTCAGACTTGTTGGAGTGCCTTTGGTTTTGGGAGGTCTGAGACTTCTTTTTGGAACCTTCTTGCCACTTCTTCTTAAACATCTGTTTACCTGAATTCTGTTGAGACTGTGTGTTATGTTTTTTGCTGAGATTGGATGGGGAGAAAGAAAATCCCTTGGACAATTTGGAAAAGGAGGGCTGAAAAATCATAGAGATTCCCTGGGTCAGCTTGCCCCTTTCATCACACTTTTTTATCACTTCTGCATCAGAGTGGCCAAACACTAAATCTTTATCCAAGGGAGAATTTAAAATATCATTTTTAAATAATCTGGAAGGTTCTGAGAAAGCAGCTAAGCAAACTTCTGTAAAACTGTACCAGTTAACATAACAGTAGCATAACATGATAGCATATGTTATTTTCATGTAACATAACAGTGCCATAGCCCTGGAAGGAGTATTAACAGAGTCATACACACACTGTAAACAATGACCTGTGCAGCAGAAGAAACTACATTGTTTAAACAATTTTTTTCTTCACAAGAAGAAACTGTAGATAAAACATTCCTCATATTATACAAAATGTCAGAATAAACTTTAACGTATGAACCTGACAGTTTAAAATACTGAAATTCAAAGTTGCAGAAATATGCACTTTTTTCCTATACTAATTGATCCTTATAAGAAAGAGTAAGATTGGAATTAACTAAGTGCGTAGCAGCAGAGGAGTCAACTAAGGCTATAGCTGCTGAGTTAACTTTGTCAATAGTGTATAAAAAATTAAAATACTGAAGAGCTTTATATATCCTATCTGCCTTTTTAAGGACAGCTGGCTGACTGTCAGGAAAATTGCAGACAGTAAGACACACATCTAAAGCAGACAGGACAGCAGGAAGGGGTATAGGTTCTGGAAAATCCAACTGTAACAACTCATAGTATTTTTGAGGGAATGAGAAACCTCAATGTTCTCCGACTGAAAACACTGGGACAATAGTCCCAGAGAAGGAGAACCCCCCCCACAGCAGAACCAGAAAGTGAGCTGTCATCTTGAGTATCAGTCAGAATCTGAGGAAGAAAACCTGAATCTGTCACTGCATCTTCCTGTTCAGATTCAGAATCTTGAATCTCTCCAGGAAGAGAGGCGTCACTTTCTTTTACCTGAAACTACTCTACAAGAAGGATAGCATTAATCAAACCCTGAGGCAGTCCCAGCAAACTACTCCTATCCAAAGAAATCTGAGGAAGATACATGCTTGGTTTTCTGTTTCTTTTTGATTTGAAATATGGGGTCAACCATGCTGCTAATGACAGTTGCTGCTTCCCCAGTAATGAGCAGAGCATTCTGACACAACAAAGAAACCTTCCCTGTTACCTCACTCAGGACCAACAAGAGTAGTTCTCCCTTGCCCATAGAAGGGAACCTAACAGCTGCAGATGATGTGGTTAACTCCTGCTCCATAGTGCCTGCAGGTGCTACACCAAATGGATCTGGAGTAAAAGATGAGAGGCCTGCGGTACAACAAATGCAGCTGAGGCAAATTGCTAGCCTGCTGTGGTGGCACAGGCTGTTTGCTTAATGTTTTCTTTTTGTGACTGGAAGAAGGACCGACTTTGGGAGTGCAAATCTGTTCCATGGTTGAGCTGAAAATGGTGCCTCTGTCCTGAGGAAAACAAGCAACAATACCAGTAAAACTACCAGTCCAAAAACGTTATTTTTTATATACAGAAAAAACACAGTAAAAATCACTTTTAAAATATGTTTTAAAAATATGCAGCCCCCAAAACATTACAATAGACACAATTTCTCCACAGAAAATGTTCTTATCAGTTAGATAATTGTACTTTTAAATTGACAGAAATGAGTGCTCTATTTAAAGGTATGTTACAGTCTTGAGACAGTCTGTTAAACAACAGTCCTAGCTTTAGAATAACTTTCCTGAAGAGTAAGTAATAAAACATCAGTAAAAATAAGAAAATGGAAGTTTTTTTTTTTTTCCCAAAAGTGAAATTATCTGCCCAGCTAAGGAAAGCAGAAGCTGACCGTCAGTCCTCAAAAGCCTCAGAGGAGTGTACTCTTCAGCAGCAGTAAAGCTCTGAAGGGCTTTGCACCCCAGCTTTTCTTTTAGTCAGTTCAACTCAAGCTTCTTGATAGTTTGGGTGCTTGGAAGGGCCATGAAGCTTTGGAAGGTGGCAGGCTGTTATATCCTTGAAAGGATATAACCTATATACTTAAGACTACTGCAGCAGTGATCAGTATGAAGAACATATTAGGGTCTGACAGTAACAACTTTGTCTCGGTTGGTAGAGATGCAGATAATTTTTTTTAAGCAGGCATTCTGTGGGGAAACACTGCAACAAAACAACATGGGGGTTATTGAATATTTTACTCAGAATACTGATGCAAGAACATACCTTACAGCATTGTCATATGTGACATAAATAACTTGTCAGTACTCTAGCATTAAAAAAAGACTGACGAACAACAAAGACCTGTCCAGACCCTACAAGTAAACTATGTACCATAGTTGATGGTGTGGGCAGAACCAGGAAAGTTACCAGCATTTGTCACATGTGATAAAAAGCCACTTACTTCTTCCAAAGAGTGAGCATCAGTGAAAATGCAGAAGCATACTTGGTGGCCTTTGAACAAACTGCAAAGAGGAAAGAATGGCTAGCAGCTTAGTGGACTAGTCTGATATTACCATTCTTAACTAGAGAGCCACAGAAAGCATGTTTTACCTTGGAATGTCCATATGCTAATTGAAAGAATTGATAAGACTGTAGTATACTGGAATTAACTGGAAACAACTAAAATGAGACTGGAATGAAAGTCTTTGTGTGTTAATTACCCAGACTCGTGCTGAACAGATGCCAGTCTCTCCTTTATGGACCAAGTATTTTGTACTTTTCAGAACAAAGTCTGTAAACACTGTAGTTCGGCTAATAAGGCTTTATTAGATGTTAACAATATCCAGATATTCAAATAGTGTCTTCAGTTACAGTTTGTAGAAGTTCTGAAGTGCTGGTAAACAGTAACAGTGCTGATAAATATATTCAAAATTTCAGCAAGTATGTTCTGATAATATCAACTGAAACAGACTTTTCTTCCTGAATAGTATAAATATTTAACCTGACTTGTGTACTCCGGCTTGAGTGTCTGTTCTGCAGTCCAGAAGCTTACTCATATTGTGAAATGATGGATATTTAATCTTTTCTGTATGTCAGTCTGAACTAACAGACTTCCCTGACCGTGTCTTAAATATTTCTTAATAATACCAAAACCCTGTAATGCATTTCACACCTCTTTAGCCTTGGTTTCCAAGCCTTGTCTTGCATATGCCTCTTTATTTAACATTCCATTGCACATACACATATCTTTCCCTTGAGAAAGAAACATTCTGTAGCTTTCCCTGAAACCTTAATTCTGTACATCTCGTGTTTAGCCAGCAAGATTGTATCTTTCCCTTGAGAAAGGAAAATTCTGTATTTGTCTGAAACTGAATGCATACATGTCTGACTATTTTTTCAGCCCTATTATTCTGCCTTAATGAACTGTAGTGAATTTACTAAGAATACTCTCACTCTAACAGCCCCCCCCTGAGGTCCCTGGTGAAAGTTTACAGGGACTTTCATTTGCACTTACCTTATATCTGTATTGTTTACTGCTGTAATCTGGTTTAAATATATAGGCTTTACAGCACCTTACTAATAATCTGCAGGTGTGTAATAAGCTTGCAATTTCAATTTTGATCACTAAGTGTCACTTGAGCATGTATGGCCTGTTTGGATTGAAGTCTGTTAACTTTATGATTTAATTACCATATTACCTAGATTCATAGTCTTTAGAGTCTTTAAGTCTAAGTTCTGATGTATGTGTGATATATTCAAAACCTGCACATTATTCTGAAAATCAGTGTCTTTTAATTCTGTGGATTCTAAAGCTGATTAGGCTAGGTAATTCTTTTAATGCTGCTGTTCCAGAAACAGCATGGAGAAAATACCATACACATTCTTAACCTGTCTGTGTGAGTCTTCATTTCATTCAGACAAGGTACAAAGTGTTAACCCTGCCTATTTTTCTTTCCTATCTATGTATGCTGTAATGGTAAAATTACCACTGTCTATTACTTATGTTTTTTTACCTTATGAACTGGCACCTTATTGTACCATGATGTAGCAAATGAAACCTTTTCCTGTTGTTCATAGATTTAAATCTTTAAACATTGTACCGTTTAATCCATTTTCTTTTTTATTGTATAGCCTACCAAGCACGATGGCTATTTTCTGAAGACTAATTGAAATCACCACTAGGGGGATACCTTTATAACTGGTCTTGAAGCATAATTACCAGATACTGCATTACCTTCTGTCTGTAAATTTTTATTTACCTTTATTAATTAGATGTCTGTCTTCTGAATTTGTGTCCAAAATATCCTGTAAATATTGATGAACTATAATGGCTTACTAAAACATATGTTGTCTGTATTTCAGGTCGTACCTTTGCATTTTCTGTTATTGTCCTTTTAACTTTCTGATTTATTTCTAATTTATAATAATTATGTAAAGTGCACTATAATCTGTAAATTTAATTAACAAATTAAGCCTGCTCTGTTATGCCTTGAGGATATTGAGTAACTATTACTACCTGTTCTTTAGATAATTTATCTTAATAGGCCTGTTATAAATAATTCTGTCATTTTACCCTTCACTAATGACTAAATAATGTGAAGGGTAATGTGGTAATGTAGTAATGGGGTGTACAAATAATTATGTCACTTTATCCTTAAAACTGACTGAATGATGTGAAGCAGAAATGTATAACTATTAATGTTATATTCCGAAATTAGACTCAAATGTACTATACTGAACATATAACTTGAGTATGAATGTTATTTTCTGAATTCTGACTGAAATTTACATTACCGGGCATCTAAAATAGCTGTGTATAAATGCTATAATCTGGAAACTAACTAAAGTAATACTGAAGGAATATATGTTCCCGGTGTTACCTAAACACAGACAAAAGCATAACTGAAAACTGGTAATATTATATTCTGAAAACTAAATTGTTAGTACCTTTTCCTGTCAATATTGTTTGAACATAGATAAACTGAAAACTAGTACTGTTGTACAATTGTCTAAAAACATGAGAACATTTACATACTTAATACCCCTTTTTGACATTGTCACCTGAACACAAATAAAAAATAAACTGAACTCTGTTAATGTTATATTCTGGAGACTAAACTATTAATACTTTTTGTCAGTATTGTCTGAACATAGATGCAACCATAAACTGAAAACTAGTACTGTTATATAACTGTTTGAAAACATGAGAACATTTACATACTTGCTTTAATTCATACATTTTAACTTTAAACAACCATTGAAGAAATAACTGAAACGCAGAGACAGTTGACTTCGGCACCACAGCTCTTGCCAAATTTTACTCTGCATTGTTCCAGTCACTGATGAGGTATTGGAAGCCCTGCTTTAATGTCCAAGTGTCCTTGGTATAGTCAGGCCTTTTAAACCTCTCCTTTTCATCTCTTGTGCAAGGCTGGGTGGCTAAAGGTCTTGACTGTATTTAGTATCAAGTCCTTAAAATAACATTTGCAGCTTAACAATTATAAACTAATAGCACTGCTTCTTCCTCTGACTTTATTTACAGTTTTCTGCATGAAGTAAACATTTGCTGCTAATAAACTTTTGCAAGTCTGTAAGCAAACTGATAATGTACTACAGTGATATGGAAAGGCTGTAACTGCAAACTGATAATGTACTACAGTGATATGGAAAGGCTGTAACTGTAAGGCCATACAGCAGATTGTCATGGACCTCATTAACAAGGACATTGGCAATCTCCAGACACTTGATACCACATAGTTTGGTTTTTGTCAAGGGGAGGTCATGCCTGTTAAATTTGGTCAACTTCTTTGAGACAGTCACCAAGGCCATAGATGAGGGGAAGATCGTGCACACCACCTACCTTGACCTGGCCAATGCCTTTGATACTATTCCCCACTCAGGTATAATACATAAACTGTCAACTAGACATCAATCCATATGTTACCAGATGGGTAGCAAACTGGCTCACTGGTAGAACCCACCTAGTCAAAATAGGGGAAGCCACCTCAAGTAGTAGACCAGTAACAAGTGGTGTACCCCAGGAATCTGTCTTGGGGCCTCTGCTTTTTGGGATACACTTCTCAGAGGTGCAGGCCAAATCTAGTGGGCTATGGCTGACCAAGTTTGCAGATGACTGCAAGCTGGGTGCTGTCATCAATTTCCCTAGTGATGTGGACATCCTCCAAGAGGGTCTTACCCAAATGACTGGTGCCAGAAACATGGTCTCAAACTGAATGCCAAAAAATGCATCATCATCCCCTTTGGGGAGAATGACATCCACACAAATTATTACATTGATAATAAGGCACTTAGCACGCAATTAGTCTTGAGGGACTTGGGCACCCAGGTTGATAGCAAACTGACTTTTGATCACCATATTGCCTCCATTATATGGAAAGCTTTCTACATGGCCCACCTCATTAGTAAGTGTATCTCATCCAGGGACAAGGTGGTCATAACATCCCTGTATTCTTCCTTTACAAGACCCATTACTGAGTACAATGCCCCTTTCAGCATGTACCTCACAAAGCACATGCAGCAGCTAAAGAGACCAAAGAGGTTCCTCACTCGGAGAATCTAGGGCCTGAAGCATCTACCCTTCACAGACATGTTAAAAGCCCTGTCACTCTACTCAAGTCTCCTACAAACTCCTCAGAGGTGACCTCTGTCAGGCATACAAAGCAATCTCAGACTCCGCCCTGATGGGACTGCTGCATATCGGCAAGTCAAGCTTCACTCGAGTAACCCGCACGCGCAACCTCAACCTGGTCTGTGACATCAATAGAACTTGTTGGCAGGACAGATTTGTGTCCCAGAGACTCCCCCTTTTGTGGAATGGACTCCTTCTCCACGTAAAGCAGAGTACCTCATTAAAGATTTTTAAGCGCAACCTGGATAATTGGATGGGGAACAAAAAATACACCCCTGGGATTCCACATATGTCCCTGCTGGGCAGTGGCATAGGGTGCTGACTTGGTGGAACATGGGCTAAATTTTTGGCTAAGCTTGTAAGGGCCTCAGGGCCAATAGCCTAGTAACTTCCTATGAGCCTATTAAATCAAACTGAAACCTCAGTGGCATTATGTTTCCTGTCATAAACTCAAATGAAACTAAAGTAGTAATCTAACACTGTGCATTTCTGTACCTATATAAAATAAATCTTAACTGTTGAACTTTTTACATTTACTCTTGTGACCCTCAGATTCTAACATATTGTTCTGTGAGTGAAACTCCACCCACTGTGTTACCATAGCCGTTTCTATAGCTGACTTCATTTAACTTTTCAGTACTGCTGAATGCTTCAAGAATTTATCATTCCTGTCTACAATTTTTTTGATAAATAGTAAGAATTGTAACTGCATAAACTGTATTAAATTGATTTTTACCATACTGCCTTATGGCATACAGTACTATCTTTAATTAAGTTTGCTGAGCTGGCTGTAATCTGATCTGGTGTGCTTGGTAAATTGGAATTTCTGTATGAAATATATTCAATCTTAAACCGATTGCATAGACGCATTTATTACCAGATTTAAACTGATCTGATTCTGGAAGTTTACTTTTATGACTTTTATAAAATTATGTGAAGTTTCTTTATCTGGAAGTTTACTTGTACGTTCTTTATACAAGTACATGAAGTTTCTTTATATGGTATACACAATTATTACTAGAGTTGAACTGATCTAATTCTGGAACTTTACTTGCCTGCCCATTATAACATAAGAGTTGAACCTGTGGCTTTAATGACACATATTTATGATGCATTCTTTTCAAGTATGGGATATGAATACTTGACTGAAAAGTCACTTTTACAATGTAGCATTAACTCTAAATTTTACATTTTGAAAACTTGCAAAATATTACACATTTATTACTAAAATTGAACTGCTCTAATTCTGGAAGTTTACTTGTCTGTCCTTTTTACAAGTATAACACAGGAGTTGAACCAGTGGCTTTAATGACACATGATATTTATGATGCTCTCTTTTCATGCATGGAATCTAAACTTTTGACTGTAATATCACCTTTACAATGTAGCATTGACTTTAAATTTTACTTTCTGTAAACTAGCAAAACATCAATTATGCATTGCAACATTTTAAAACAAAGCTCTTAACAATGACTGCTAAACAAAACAATAACACAAAAAATTAATTTGCCAAATCTGTAACTGTAAAATTTATTCTGCGATTTAACTTGACTGTTATTTCTGGTATACCTTATACAACATAGGAGCATACGGTTATCCTTTTTTTCTAACTGGCTACACCCAATATGTGTTTCTTAAGTGTGCCAACTGACCTGGAAATTATTTTATCTTTAACCCATAAATCTGCATGTTTCTGTCATAACCAATTCTTTGAATTTACACAAACTACTGCATGCAAATTCTTGCAAGTGTCATCTGTGTGCACCAGCGTACATTCTGTATCATTGTTATTCTTACATGACATCTGGTTGCTGAAGTCTAAAACAACATATAACTCTATTGACATGTCTATACCTAGCACAGCGCTGTTAAACTTTGAACTAATAGCTGCTGTAATCTTTGACCCTTTAATTCCTGACAAAATTGCATTTGTGTCCTCTAATAAAAATCTGTTTGTTCCAGCTATTAATTAGAAAAACAAGTTAAACGTTTTCGTCCCCTCGAGGACTTCATCAGAACCTAATCCCATATAAAATCACATGACTTATATACAGCTTAAAACTTACATCACCCAATCACATTGCAGCCTCATGTCAGTTCCTTAACCCTTTAATGTCCATCACATGTTATCACCAGTGAAAACAAAGTTACTATCTGAAACAAAATAAGCATAACCAATGTGATAGAAGACTGATTCTGATTCCTCTTATCCCCCTCAGTACAATATTTTCACTCACTTCTGAAAACAAGAAACTATGTGAGAACAAGGAAAGCCCAAGCACTGAATATACAATAAATCCAAGAAAAAACAGACTCCAGCAGTCAGTTCCAACACATGGGCTCCTACATTCCACGTTTATTTCAAAAAACATTGTAAAACTTAATAAAAACAAACTATTCAGCATAACACTGAACAGTTGAGCACTTTCGTCTTAATGAATTGACATCATCAGAACCATCAGTCAATGTCATGCAGACATACGAATAACATTTTTTCACTCACAACCTTTAAAAACAACCAGTGGTAGCTGTTGTATGTAGTATGTAAAAATATACAAACCTAAAAGTACTTCTTCATTAATTGTAAACATAAAGTTGTAAAAAAGTGAGCTTAAAAACTTGCAAAAATACTTTACCCACCATCGGAGAACCGAACCCCAGTCTACCACATGGCAAGCTGGAGTAATCACCACTGTACTCATTTTGAAACACGCAAACACTAAGAATAGTGAAAGGATAAAATATACAGGAATAACAAGTAATTAGATTTACAGCTTGCTTGCTCATTTCTTAAGTTCACTATGTAATGAAACATTTTCATTCAAACCTGGTGGATGTGTAGCATACAGCTTAAGCTGCTGATGCAGTTCCCTGTTCAGCAGTTTATTATGCCAGTCACCCATAAAGGCTGAAGCATTCATCTGGTTGATAACTAAAAAGGCAAAACCAGTAAAATCAGCACAAGTCCCAGAATGTTTGGCAAGAACACTCTTACTATTAGCATGTTGAATGTTATATACATGAATGCTATATACATGTTGATAGATTCTTTTATTTAAAGTATTGTCCATTTTGCCTATCTAAAACATGGAGCATGGGACGCAGCATCCAAAGTACACTACTCTCTTGGATAAACAATTGAATCTACCATCTTTACCCTCTTTATTGATTGTCTGAAAAATTGGATAATTGTAATCAGTCTCATTAAACTGGCATTATTTACATCTACCACTTTTCCTGGTGATGTCTGTAAATGCATCTGTAATGGTAATGAGAGGCTTCTGCAGTAAATTCTTGATATTAAATTTGTTTCTGTATGTAAAGGTAGGTACTCTATTGCTCTATTTCTTAGCGGCATTGTGGCACTTGAAAAGTGCCTCAGTTCTTCCGAATAATGCTTTCTGTATTTTTTTTATATCAACAGTGTAATGTAACACCATATTATGACTAGTGTCATGAGACACAGAGTAGCCACTGTAAAATTCCTGGTTACCATAAAGACCATATTTTATTATAGGAGCATAGATGTCTTTCCTCTTTTTCCATTTCTCATGATGAAGCTTATTCAACAAATGAGTAGGGTATCCAAGTTCCTTAAACATGTTCTTAAGAAAATCAAACTCTCTTAGACATTCGTTGTCATCAGACGTCAATCTAGAAATTCTAAAAAAACTGACTCTTCACGATCCCTTTCTTTTGATGGAATGGATGACAACTTGTAAAAAATAAGAAAGAATTGCAGAATGTAGGTAAATTCTAGTTTTAATTCCACCTAATAAAGACTGTGAAATCTCAATGTCTAAGTAATTTACCTTGTCCTTGTTCACTGTATAAGTGAACTGAAAAAAGTCTGTAAGTCCTTCCACCTATCTCAAAAAATCAGCAAACTGTTCGTCATTGCATTTCCAAATAGTAAGCAAATCATCCAGGTATCTGAAGTACCCAGCATATTTTTCAAAGGAGGGCATTTTAAAAAAAACATATCCAACTCCTGTTTTAAGAGCACTGTGTTTGCAAATATAGGTGCAGAAGCAGCCACCATAGCCACACGTAGCTTTTGCTTGAAAAATTCCCTATTAAAGGTTAAAATGTTATTTAAAACCATTTCCATCAACTCTTGCAAGAGATCTACCACTGTTGAAGTCATATTACCATGTCTGGAAGTCATGTCCCCAAACTACAGCAGTCCTTGGGAATAACTGAAAATAAACTTTTAATATCACAAGTAGTGAACACACATTCTTGATATCATTCACCAAGCAAAGTTTATCGAGCAAGTCCCAGGAGTCTTTCACAATGTACAGAATTCCATCAAAATGTTCTTAAGCTTAAAATCTATCTACTTGGCCAATATTTCAGTACATGACCCACCTGCTGCAACAATTGATCTTAATGGTGGGTCATTCAAATTAGAGTGACTCTTCAGGATGCCAACAGTTGTAGGTATAATTGGGTAGTACTCCCTCAGATAGTCATATATCTCTTGCGATATCACATCAAAAAGTAAAAATATGTCCAGAACCACCTTGATACTTCTGTAGGCAATATTGATCTCATTTAAGCTCACTTTTTACAAGTTTATGCTTACAGTTAATGAAGGAGTATTTGTAGGTGTGACTATTTGCATACAACATCTACCATTGGTTGTTTTTAAAGGTTGTGTGAGTGCAAAATGTTATTTATAGGTCTGCATAACTTTGACTGATCATTCTGATGATGCCAGTTCATTAAGACAAAAGCGCTCAACTGTTCAGTGTTATGTTGAATAGTTTTTGTTTTTTTTTGACAAGTTTTACAACGGTTTTTGAAATAAACTTGGAATTTAGGAGATGTTGTCTTGGAACCTGCTGGATTTGTGTTTTTTTTTTTTTTATGGATTTATTGTGTATTCAGTGCTCGGGCATTTTTTGGACTTTTATATTTCCTGGGTATATCTGCTTCCAATATGCAGGATTCCTTCCATGATGGATTGTTTCTTTCAGCTGAACCTGACAATTTAACATTATTAATTTAGCAGATCACACAAGTCTTGACACAGGTTAACAGAGTGCATAACAGTGTGGCAAATGGCAGGAGCAGTCCACAAACTCAAGCAGTGAGGAATGGTGCATGCCTTGGCTCCTGTGGTGGTAATGTACAAGATTTTTCTGTTACTGCTTTGGTAAACAAGTGGCTTGACACAGTTCATTTAGTTCAAGATAAGGATTATATTTGCTCAAATGAGGGCTGGCATTTAACATTGTATAAGCAAATAAATGATCTTGAGAAAAAGTTGTTTAAGTTTAAAACACTGCAACTGGATAATCTTCTTCTTATTGAAAGTGTTAAGCAAGACTATGTCCCAAAGGGACTGAGAATTTGGAAATATCCCTAGGGTGAGCAACTAAATTCACATTTTCATTCAGAACTGCTAGCGTTTTTTGATAGAACTGGTCTTGAGTTAACACAAATAATTATTAAAGAAAATGAGAGATGTTTAAGTAAACTCAAGGACTGTATTAACAAATTGGTAGATTATATTATGTCTGACTTGTTATTTGTTAAATACAAATCTCAGTTTAATCGAACTTTTGAGTCCACTGAAACAAAGTTGATTCCAGTTAAAAATCAAAAAGAAAAAAAGTTGCTACATGATAGCAATGATTATAATAATAAGTCTGTTTACCACCCCCCCCAAATACATTAGGAATGATTCAGCAACAAAAACCCTCAGAGCAAAATCATTATAGAATACAACGCCCCATTTGATATGCAACTCTCAAAAACATCCTCAACAACCGGAAAGGCTGCAGAAATACCTCACTAAAAGAATCACAGGCCTAACGCAGATGCCCTATGCTGACCGCCTTAAAAAACTCCAGCTATACTTTGTCACATATTGTCTACTCAGAGGCAGTCTCTGCTTAACATTAAGGCCACGTCAAACCCAGAGCTGTTGGACATGCTACACTTAAAGAAATCCCAGTCCCTCAGAGCCACACGCTCCAGGGATCTAAACCTTGTCATCTCAATAAACAAAACATGCTGGAGGGATAGGTTCCTGACCTAGAGATGCCCCAGACTCTGGAATAGACTGCCCATACATGTCAAGCAGAGCACCTCCTTGGCCCTCTTCAAAAGGAACCTTGACGATTGGATAGGAGAAAGGAAATTCACCCCAGGGATCATGTCAGTCGCCCTGCTAGACAGGGGTCCAGGGAAGTAAATAGTGTGGGAAGAAATAGCCAGGGAATTGTTATGGCTAGGCTTGTATAGGCCCTAGGGCCGATAGCCTAGTACTAACCTATGAACTTATAAGACGTGAAACAAATTGATTTTCAAGGAGAGGACTTCACAAATGAGAGTGACCCTTTAGAGGATCCCCAGCCACAAAGTTCGGAAAGGTTGGCCAGGAAATAAGAGAGGAACCATCAGACAGTGGAGAATTCCAAGGGTGGTCCCAGGAGATGGAAATAGAACAATCAATGGAATTACAACAGGAACTGGAAGAATTCCAACCAATTGTAAGTCTTGCTATATGCTGTAGTCCAGTTAATGTAACCACCTTTTTTGATTTCAAACTTTATAATTATACCGATATGCGGATTGAGCCAGCTCACCATCACCTATTTTTAAAAGGATTTAATTTCACCCCCTCTAGTAAAGCAAAGATTGAAGATATCTTACTTGATTTGAAAATGTTTATGAGAAAGCCGAATTTTCAAATTTTATTTGAGGATAAGGATGAGGGGCTGAACAGCCTGTGAGGTTGAGAAGAAAGAGCCTGGGTAATCCCCCTTTACATCATGTGATTAATAATTTTGAGAGAATTTGTGAAAGGGACCTATGTGATTTCTTGGGTCAGAAAAGGCATGGTAATTTTCACAATCTTAACAAGTAGAATAAAACTGTATTGAATTATGTTAGATCCAGGGATGATGGTAGGTGTATGAAACCTGATAAGGGAGGTGGTCTGGTAATCATGGATACTCATGACTATTCGGGACGGATATTCAATCTACTGTTAGACAATAATGTGTACAGTGATGTCTCGTTGAATCAGATCAGTATTGCCTAAGAGGCATAAAGGTGGTTATGGACACGTATTTACTTTTTTATATGATATCTCAAGAGTTATATGACTATCTGAGGGTGCCCTATCTAATTATACCAAAAAATTCAGTATCCCGAAGATTAATTCTGATTTCTATGACCTACCATTAAGATCAATTGTTGCAGCAAGTACATAGATTTTAAGCTTAAGAACATTTTGAAGGAATTCTGTCAAATTGTGAAAGATTTCTGGGACTTGCTTGATGAACTTCTCTTGGTGAATGATATGAGTGAATGTGTGTTCGTTGCCTGTGAAATTAAAAGTTTATTTTCAGTTATTCCTCATGAAGAAGGTCTGCTGTGGTTTGGGGATATGATTTCCAGATATGGTAATATGATTTCAACAGAGGTAGATCTCTTCCAAGAGATGATAGAAATGGTTTTAAATAACTTTTTAACAATGGAGAATTTTTCAAGTAAAAGCTAGGCATGGCTATGGAGGCTACTTGTACCCTCATATTTACAAACACAGTGCTCCTAAAATGGGAGTTGGATATGTTTTTTAAAATGCCCTCCTTTGAAAAATGTGTTGGGAACTACAGATACCTGGATGATTTGCTTGTTATTTGGAAGGGCAGTGACAAACAGTTTGCTGATTTTTTGAGAGAGGTGAAAGGACTTACAGAATTTTTCAGTTCACTTATACGGTGAACAGGCACAAGGTGAATTACTTAGACATTGATCATGAAGAGTCAGTTTATTAGAATTTCTAGATTGATGTGTTACATTACACTGTTAATGCCAAAAATATAGAACGCATTATTCGGAAGAACTGGGACATTTTTCAGTGCCACAATGACACTAGGAAATTGAGCAATATAGTACCTTCCTTTATGTACAGAAACAAATTTAATATGAAGAACTTACTGCCGAAGCCTCTCATTACCACTATGGATGCATTTACAAACATCACCAGGAAATGTGGTAGATGTAAACATTGCCAGTTCATCGAGGCTGATTACAATGATCCGATTTTTCAGACAGTCAGTAAGGAGGGTAAAGGTGGTAGATTAAATTTTTTATCCAAGAGAGTAGTGTATTTTGCTGCTGTGTCTGATGCGCCATGCTCTACATAGGCAAAACGGACAATGCTTAAAATAATCTACCAACATGTATATAATATTCAGCATGCTGATAGTAAGAGTGCTCTTGCCAAATATTCTAGGACCTGTGTTGATTTTACTGGTTTTGCCTTTTCAGTTATCAAGCAATTGGATGCTTCAGCATTTGTGGGTGATTGGCATAATAAACTGCTGAACAGGAAACTGCATCGGCAGCTTAAGCTGGATGCTACACATCCACCAGGCTGAATGAAAATGTTTCACTGCATAGCGAACTTAAGAAATGAGCAAGCAAGTTGTAAATCTAATTATTATTTGCTATTTATCCTTTCACTATTCTTAACGTTTGAGTGTGTTTCAAAATTAGTACAATAGTGATTATTCCTGCTTGCCATGTGGCAGACCGAAGTTTGGTTCTCCGATGGTGGATAAAGTATTTTTACGTGTTTTAAGCTCACTTTTTTTTACAACTTTATGCTTACAATTAATTAAGGAGTATTTGTAGGTGTGTCTTTTTTTATGTACAACAGCTACCATTGGTTGTTTTTAAAGGTTGTGTGAGTGAAAATGGTATTTATAGGTCTGCATGAGTTTGACTGATGGTTGTGATGATGTCAATTCGTTAAGACAAAAGTGCTCAACCATTCAGTGTTATGTTGAATAGCTTGTTTGTTTTTGACAAGTTTTACAATGGTTTTTGAAATAAACGTGGAATTTAGGAGCCCTTGTATTGGAGCAAACTGTGTGAAATAATATGAACGTGAGACATTACAGAAGTATTTGGTCTGTACATTTGCATATTACATACACTGTTGGTGTTTACGTCTCTGTACAATATTGCGATTTAACTCTTTACCTGGAATTACATGTAGACAAGAATTTATTACATTCTGAACATTTGCATTTGAAACTGTACTACAACTTAAACTCTGTATGTTGAATTACATGTGCTGTAGCATTTACACAGAAATCTGTTATTTAAGTATGGAACCGTACTGATAGAAGCCGACTGATTCCGCGAATGATGAGATATTGCATTGTGGTTCTGTGATTTAACCCTTTTGTGTCTGGAAAGATGCAACATTTCTGAACTGATTACCTTTAACATTAAAAGAACATTTTTGGAATAGTTTTTTAGACTGTTACACCCATCTCTTTAACTTTAAACCAAACATTTACTGGTATCTTAACTGTAGAAGTATTACTTGACATGTTTATACAAAGGTATGCAAGTGACTTTTACTGATGAATTTAAACTTTTAGAGCTGTTAGCTAAAAAGTGCATATAAAGTCTTACATAACTTTGTGATTCTGGAAGAACATGGCCTGATGCTTGCAGTTCTTTACACTTTTTGCATGTTGGCTGTGGGATGTCACACTGGAAACTTGAAAGTTTATGAAGACGGTGAAGTACATAGCTGTTTACCGGATAATGTGTTTTTATGTTCTGAAGGAACACTGCTGAAGGTTGTAAATTTTCTGAAGTAGTGTCGGTGTGTCGAAGTTCTTTGAGGCTTTTTCTGAAGTAAACCCTGGTGCTCTGCAATTTGTCCAACAGCTGCAATTACTGTATGTAGAGGTCGTCTGCTCTGGCTGTTTTCTGTATGAAGTTTACTTCTGGAATATTAGTGTTGTCTTAACCAAAAGGTCTGCTCTGTAAAGAGAAACTGTAGTGCTGTCGGCTGTGACCTTATTCTGTATGGAGTTCACAGTCTTTCATTATGGAAAAACACTGGTGCACTGCTGAAAAATTCTGTTATGAAACTTATGCTGTAGTAAGCTGGCTGCTGCACTTAAAACTCTACCTGGAAGGGTTGCTTACTACAGCTGTGTCTGAAATTTGAAGAAATGTTAAATGAATACTGGTACCTGTAGTGTGACTGCTGATATGGTTGCTTTGAAGGAAACATTGTTCTTCTATAGATCACTCTGTAGAACACACATAGTCTGACTGCTGATACAAGGTTGCTATGGTATTTTGGGGCTTACGTTTACTGCTTTTTACTCCATTCATAGTGGCTCACTATTGAAGAAATTGATAAGACTGTAGTATAGTGGAATTAACTGGAAACAACTGAAATGAGACTGGAATGAAAGTCTTTATCTGTTAATTATCCGAACTTGTGCTTAACAGGTGCCAGTCTCTCCTTTATGGACCAAGTCTTTTGTACTTTTCAGAATGAATTCTGCAAGCACTGCAGTTCAGTTACTACGGCTTTAATAGATGTTAGCAATATCCAAATACTGTCTGGTTAACAGTAACAATGCTGATAAATATATTCAGAGTTTCTGCTCATATATTCTGATATCAACTGAAACAGTCTTTTTCTCTTGAATAGTATGAATATTTAACCTGACTTTTGTACTCAGGCTTGAGTGCCTGTTATGCAGTCCAAAAGTTAACTCGTATTCTAAAATGCTGGATATTTAAGCTTTTCTGTATGTCAAGTCTGAACAAACTAACCAACTTCCCTGACTGTGTCTTAAGTATTTCTTAATAATACCAAAACCCTATAATGTTTTTCACGCCTCTTTAGCCTTGGTTTCCAAGCCTTGTCTTGTATGTGCCTCTTTATCTGGCATTCCATTGCACATACACATACCATTCCCTTGAGAAAGGAACATTCTGTAGCTTTCCCAGAAACCTTATTTCTGTCCATCTCATGCTTAGCCAGCAAGATTGTATCTTTCTCTTGAGAACAGAACATTATGTATTTCTCTGAAACTGAATGCATACATGTCTGACTTTTCAGGTCTATTATTCTACCTTAATGTACTATAGTGAATTTGGTCCATCTCATGCTTAGCCAGCAAGATTGTATCTTTCTCTTGAGAACAGAACATTATGTATTTCTCTGAAACTGAATGCATACATGTCTGACTTTTCAGGTCTATTATTCTACCTTAATGTACTATAGTGAATTTGCTAAGAATACCCTCACTCTAACACTAATAATTATCAGAAAATGAAAACTGAAATACTTGCATCATTCGGGGCCATATCTGCTGTATGAGCACAGAAGTCCACTCACTGTACCTGCACCAGTTTTAAAGTAGCTTATTCATGAGTGTCTAATTTTTTTTCTTAGCTGTCATTTGCCATTGTTCCTGCCATTCATCAAGCATTCCCTGATTGGATTTGAAACCATCTGTTCCTCTGTACTGGGAATTCTCAGCACTGGGGAGAAAGGTATCAAGAAAGGGTTATGTCATTCAGCCAGTCTTGAGGGTGTTTTGTGCCTGCGCTGACATCCTGGTAAAGAAGGTGTTCTATTATGGCCTTAAATCTGCCGTCTGGTGGCTGACATCAGCACCCATATCACCATAGGAGCATATTATCCCCCTTCCCCACGTTTGAGTGATCACACTCACATACACATGTACGCATGTGGCCTACTATCATGACTTGGGATCAGCAAACTATGTTCTCCAGGTCCACCACCATTGGTGTCACGTAAATGTTCAGTTCCTAGCAGATGGCTAGTTAGGGACTGTTATCTCTTTCTCCCAGGGTAAACAAGCCAGAGTAAATCCCCCACTTCCATCATCCTCTCCCCAACAGTTAGAATGCCCAAACTGCTATTTGAAATCAGGTTGCCTGGGTCATAGGTTCATTGGTAGGTACTAGGCTATCTGCTCGAAGGCATTTATAAGCCTAACCGGAATGTGTTGGCTTTCGCTGTCCCCTTAGATTAGTTCCCTGTGCCTCTGTCCAGGAGAGCCACTGAAGTGATCCCGGGGTAAACTTTCTGTTTCCCATCCACTCGTCAAGGTTTCTGTTGAAGAGGGTTAGCTAGGAGCTTTGCCTAATGTAGATTGGAATCTTGTTCCAGACTATGGGAAGTCTCTGGGACAGGAATCTATCCCTCCCGCATGTCCTATTTATTGTTGTGGTGAGGTTTAGATCCCTAGAGCATGTGGCTCAAGAGGATATGGTTTTCTTTAGGTGGAGCATGTCCATCAATTCTGGGTTGGACATGGCCTTGTATGTCAGGCAGAGATCACCTCTGAGTAGGCGGTATGCAACCGAGTACAGCTGGAGTTTCTTCAGTCGAGTTGCATTGTCCTTCTGCACCACAGAGCCAGTCCTCCCAGCTATTTGATTTGATCAACATGACATAAAATTGCCTAAATAAACAAGCTTCCCAGACTATAGAGCTCATTGGGGTGGATCATTTCTTAGGAGTCTGTAACTGTTCAGTAATGCATGATGCACAGTGACTCAGCTTCTGCAGAACTTTTAGTGGAACTGCTTGAACAGCATACTGTAGCAGGGGAAGTGGTACACTGTACTAGAGATTACCCAGTTCAGCCAAAGTCCCCATAGGAAAATCAGAATTGTTGAGACTGATCTTTGGAAACATTCACTGTAACAGTAAATTGTAACATTTTATTTACAGGCACCTGATTGTTGTCATCTCACAACAAAAGCTTTAAAAAAATTGGATTTGTTCTTCCTTCTAGGTACCAGTGCTGCAGTCATGTTGGAATGCCATGACATATGTGTCTGGCTGATTCCCTTGTATATTTCACACTGATACACATTCTGTTTATTTAGTTATTTTGTTTGTTTATTTCTGCTGTTTGTGTCATAGAGCTCATTGTTCACTAGATCAAATGTCTGCTTCACAGTTATTTCATTTATGTGTGTTGCTGTCAGATTATTGTCCTATTTAGTATTACATCTTCACCATGGATGTTGCACCAAACTGGTACAGATATCAGAAGGGACATCTCATTTTCTGAAACCGATATATTTGTAGTGGCCACTAAAGACTCACTTAGTGCCTTTTCTGTTTAAGGCTGGATCATAATGTTAATGAATGTGGCAGCTGTAAAAAGTCTAATCTTGACAGATTTACAGAAACAGAAACTTTTGACTTCATTTTTGAAAAAGAAGTGTTTAAGAACTATAGAGAAGAAATCCAAGAAAAATACCAAGTGCAGCCAGCAAAAGCAAAAAAAAAAAAAAAACATTGAAAAGACAACTCGCTCAATAGATTCCGTTATTTTTCTTTCCATTGTGAGGTTTGCACTCCTTTTTCACCAACAGGGAGTCAAAGTTGGCTGTTCACCTGTGTGGAGAGTCTTTACCAGTAAAGTTACTTACCAAGTTTAGTATTTGACATATATCTTGACTGATACAGATGTAAGAAGAGACATCTAATATTCTGAGTTTAGGTCTGGAGATTGCTGAGCTTACACCACAGGGTTTTATTTACAGTAGTAACTCATACTCATCCAACTAACACTGTTCCATCTCTCTCCACCCTGCCTTCCAAAGACTACAAAAAGTTTGCAGAGTAGATAGGCTTGGCCTCATCTGAAAAGGATGTGGGACTGACATTACTTCTGTTCAGGGACATGTGCAGGTCAGAATGCAGGCTTTGAACACTTGACACCTGCACTTGTTAAAGAACAGGAGACAAAAAAGCCCTTCTGTTTCCTCATATGAGGGCGAGTACTCTTTTGTATTTTAGCATTTCTAGCCTCTGTATATAATGTCTGATCATGAGGACTTCTCGTGGTTTTCTGAATCCTTTTTGTAAGACATACATTTTAATGTTACCAAAAATAATAGGAGAAATCTAGAAATGGATAGTGTTAAATATTTATTCAGCAAAGAGATGCGTTTCACAATTGCTTGAAGTTGTAGGATCTGTGGTACAGATCTCGCCTTTATCCAAAATATTCCAGAACTTAAAAGACTTAGAATTTGAGGCATCCAGATTGTCACTAATCCGTACTTCAGATGATTTGGTGTATAAATTTAACAAGGCAAACTCTTAATTTTATTTTCATCTAAAATATTTTCCTGCTGCTTTGGCAGTTCCCAAAACTACTGAAGTTGTAGCACATTATCAGTGCCTACAGGCACTTTTGCCTCATTCTTTGGGAGTGAGATTGTTGGATAGGTTTGACAAGATGGTTTATGCTTGTAGTACCTTGGCATTAAGGGTTCATAATTAATTGACTGATGTGTTGATCCATCAAACTTTTTTTTTTCTTGCTTAATTGCAGGTAAATGAAAAAATGATGGACTCTGAAGAGAAGGATGATTTAGTTTTGTTGGTAAAGAATGCCTTTGGGCTGTAAAGTGTATATTTTGATGCAGTTACTAAAGCTGCCTTAGCTGGGATAGTCAAATATGTATAGTGCCTAGTTGTCACCAGAAAATCTGTCAGAAAATACAAAGTCTAAAATTATTGATAGTAGGTGCAGGAAACATTCTTTTTATTCTTCCTACCTCAAATATAATAAAGTCTTATAAAGAAAATGGAAATTTCAGGTACAGCAATAAGAAAGGTATGTCATGGCTCTTCTGGGTTTTCACAGAAATTATCTATCCAGTAGACAATCTTCGCATAGATAGAAAAACTGTCCCGTAGCTTCTTTCCTCTATAGAAATCTTAAGTCAAATAATTGTACACCTTCACACACACACAGACACACACACACACACACACACACACACACACACACACACACACACACACACACACACACACACACACACTCAAAAGCTGAGATGTTCATCGTGTTACCATGTTGCAGTCATCACACTAGGGTTATCCTGTCATCAGGCGGTCCTGCAGTCGGCCGGAATTCCAAAGTCTTGGTCTGGCGTCGGTTGCTGTCACCTCTTCCCTGACGTCAGTGCGCCAGGGGTATATATAATGCAACCGACGCCATTTTCTTCAGCCTTTCTTGCCGAGCGGTGCCCAAAGCAGAAGCAGTTCGCAAGTGCCGGTCGGCCAACTCCTTAGATTTTCGAATTCGAATTTCAGACCGAAGTCTTCTATAAAGCTAAGTACCCTGTTGGGGAAACATTTCTTGCCTCAGACCGATGTCATAAAAAGTTAACAGTTGTATTTCTTGTGGGAAGCAAATACCTCATAAGGATTTTCATTCTTATTGCATACCTTGCCTAGGCCCAGACCACAACGTCACTACTTGTCGGTTTTGTGCTAGGTTTAATAAGCGTACTATTAAAAGACGCTTTGATTTTGCACGACACTACTTCGGTAGGAAATTTAACTACACCATGCCGTCGGAGCAACCGACTACCGGCGTGCACAAAAAAACGCAAGGATAAGGACAGACAGCCCAGGCCTAAGCCAGATTCCGAGGCCTCGGTTGATCCGGTCTCCGGTCCTCAGTGAGGCTCCGACGCAGCCCCTGACTGCCGTAGATCTGGACCCTGAGACCGCTACGGAAATTTTGGCGAAATGCACCAGGCCGACGCAGCCATTTAGTTCAGGCCCTTTTGACGACATTGCTACAAAAGACATCGGTGCTACAGAAACGCCATCGGTTTCTGAAGGCGTTTTTAGACCGACGACCCTCACCATTAAAACGTTTTCTAAGTCGAAGACTCCTACTAAATCTAAAAGGACTGCACTTCAGTCTCCTGTTCAAGGCCCCATGCCTAAGAAACAGATGCTCAAAATGGCTGAGGATTTGATTTCTTTAATCAGGGGTTCCCAGCCCCTTCCTGACAAAAGGCCTAGACAAGGGGAAGATTATGCATCCTCTGAACAAGTGTCCATTTCTTCAGACTCCTCTGAAAACCAAGATTACTCCTTCTCTCCTTATGAAGATTTTGATGCTGAGGACTCTATTCCCTCAGCTTCTCCTCCTGAAGACTACTCCTTTGGGGAATCTTTACACACTATGAGGGAACATTTTCACTGGGAAGGTCAGGACTACTCTGACTCGAAGAAAAGGCTCAGAGAGTTTCTTTTACTCCCCCAACACAGACCTCTTGCCATCCCACCAGTTTTGGACATTGTGGATGATGTCTATTTAGAATCCAGTTTGAACCCAGACTCTCTATCTCCTGCTCCGGCTAAGCCTGACAGATACTATAGAGTGCCTGATTCCCACAAATTTCTTTACAAAAGCCCTGTAGCTGACCCAGAGACTATCTCCCAGGGTCCCAAGGGGGCTAAGGCTTCTATGGCTAAAAACCCAGTACCTTCTGAGAGGGATTCCAGAGCACTAGACAGGTGAGGGAAAAAGGTTTACACCTCAGCCACACTAGCTATGAGGGCACTGAATTGTCAATTTCACATGCTTAAGCATCAGCAATTCCTAATCTCTCAGTTAAAGCAAAGAATAACCACTCTCCCTCAACAATCTGAATTGAAAGAAGTACAGGATCTGTTGCACGCCACTGAGCAGGTGGGCAAACTTACCTTACAATGTGGGTTTGATTCTTTGGAGGCCTCCTGCAGAGCAGCTGTCACTGGGTCCATTATACGTAGGCATGCTTGGTTAAAGGAACAAACTCTGCCTGATCATGTTAAAGCAAAACTACTAGATGCTCCCTTACAGCAGGATGTTCTTTTTGGAGTTAAAGCAGAAGAAGTTTTAAAGAAAATGGAGGATAAGGCAAAATCTATGCAGATAGTCAAAGATTTCCTACAGGTACAACCCCCTCACTTCAGCAGAAACTGGCCAACAAAAAAATTGGTCCTTTCCAGCTACTGACAGACCACAGAGGGGTAAATACAGACGCCCAAGGGGCAGAGGACAACCACAAGCCCAGTATAAACCTTGCCAATGGGGCACTACAACACAGAAGGGAGGAGAAGACAGGTCTCAATCCACCAGAAGGCAAACTCAATGACTTGCACCTCATCTGGCCAAGCAATACTCTCTTGGCAGCCCCCATGGGGGGGGGAACTCGCACTTTTTGCAGACAACTGGCACATTGTCACAAAGGACAAATGGGTCCTAGACATAATTTTACGAGGATACAGATTCCACTTTCACACCTTGCCAATGGAAAGAGGACTGCCAAACCTGCCACAAAATCAATGGGCAGAGGCACAAAAGCAAATTACAGCTCTCATGGACATGAGAGCCATTCAACTGGTACCTACTCGAGAGCAAGGCCAAGGATTTTACTCAAGACTCTTTCTAGTGCCCAGAAAGGACAATGCCTGGAGACCAATTCTGGACCTTTCAATTCTAAACACTTACTTACAAGTACCCAAATTCAAGATGCTAACACTACAGCAGCTACTTCCCATGTTGGGCAAGGAAGCATGGCTAGTAACGTTGGACCTCAAGGAGGCATACCTGCATGTCCCTATCAGACAAAGTTGCAGAAGATACCTCCGTTTCATTGCAGGTTCAACCCATTACCAATTCTCTGCACTGCCCTTTGGCTTATCTACTGCCCAGAGTTTTCACAAAATGCCTGGCACCAGTAATTGCATACTGCAGACAAAGAGGAATTCAAATATATCCATACCTGGATGACTGCCTCATCCAAGCAGAAAGCAAAGACATTCTCTTACATCATCTGGCCTTTGTAAAGCATCTACTAAACTGCCTGGGGTACACAGTAAACGAAAAGAAGTCAAAACTAGTACCCTCACAAAAAATGACATTCCTGGGTGCCAGCTTGAATACAATGGCCCAGAAGGCTTATCTTACACCAGACAAGCAACTACAACTGACTCAATATTTCAAGACAATGGCAACAAAGACCCAATTAACTGCAAGACAAATTCTGCAGGCCTTGGGCTTCATGGCATCTTGCATACTAATAATACCATTTGCAAAGCTGCATATGAGGAAATTACAGTGGTACCTAAAAAGCGTATGGTCTCAACACAGCCACAGCTTGGACACAATGATATCTCTCATTCCCTGCCTACAACAAGAATTTCTATGGTGGTCACAGGCATGTCACCTCAACAAGGGTCAGCCTTTCACCTTGCCCCCAGCCAGGCAAACTATCATGAACAGATGCTTCAGACTACGCCTAGGGGGGCACATATGGCAGGACAATGCATTCAAGGCCTATGGACTGCAGATCAAAGAAATCTGCACATAAATCAAAAAGAGATGCTAGCTGTACAGAAAGCTGTGACAGCCTTCAAGGATCTGTTACATCCAGGACAACTTGCAATAAAGACGGACAACACCACAGTAATGTGGTACATAAACAAACAAGGGGGTACACATTCCTTCCCTCTATGCAGGCAAGCAATGATCTTATGGAACAGCTCTGGCTTACCAAGTTCAGTTACAAGCTCAATTCCTGCCAGGACAAAAGAACACATTGGCAGACGACCTTAGCAGAAACATCAAGGATCCCCACGAGTGGAAACTAGATCCACAAATATTTGCAATGATAACTCAAAAATGGGGCCTTCCAGACATAGACCTGTTTGCCAGTCCTCAAAACTATCAATTAACAAAATTTTGTACAAGGACATTTCACCATCAAGCTTGGAAAGTGGACGCACTCTCTTTCAGTTGAAAAAACCTGACAGTGTATGCCTTCCCTCCATTGCCTCTCCTCACAAAGGTTCTTCTGAAAGTCAAAAAGGAGAGACCACGACTGATTCTCATAGCCCCAGACTGGCCACGCCAGCACTGGTACCTGCTATTGAGAAATATGGCCCACAGCCCACCATGAATATTGCCTGAAATCCCCCATTTGCTCACACAGCAAAACAATCAGATTCTTCACAGCCAGCTAAAAACTTGAAATCTGGCTGCATGGCTAATCAACTAAACATCCAACCAGCTCCTCTTTGACAAGCAGTTCTGGATGTTATTTTGGAAGCCAGGAGGCCAAGCACCAGGAAGGCTTATTCGGACAAATGGAAAAGGTTCTGTGCCTGGAACCAAGCTAAAGGCCAAGACACAATTCAGCCTCACATGCCTCACATTCTACAGTATGTAACTGAGATGTTGCACAAAGGACTTTCTTTTTCCTCCATTAAAATCCATGCTTCAGCTATTTCAGCTCACTACAACACGGATCCACCTTTATTTTCACATCCTCTTCTAAGGCAGTTCCTCAGAGGTGCAAAAAACATTAGACCACCCAGGAGAGCTCCTACACCAACATGGGACCTCAATTTTGTTCTGGAAAAACTAACGCTACCTCCCTTTGAACCAGCTTTCTCTGCAGATCTTCAGTTCCTATCATGGAAGACTGCCCTGCTCCTAGCAATAACTTCAGCTAGAAGAGTCTCAGAGCTACAGGCACTAATGGCAGTGGAACCTTTCCTCATTTTTCATCAAGACAGAGTTTCTCTACGAACTAATCCTTCCTTTATGTCTAAGGTGGTTTCCAGTGTGGCTTTAAATCAAACCATCCACTTACCCACCTTCTTCCCAAATCCACAGAACAAAGGTGAGTGACTCCTGCATTCCTTGGACATTCACAGGCAACTTCGTTACTACTTGGACAAAACTAAGGCTTTCAGAAAATCTGACCAGCTCTTTGTATCCTATGCTACAGCTTCTCAAGGGAAGGCTATATCAAAGAAAACCATTTCCAAATGGATAGGTCATTGCATACGTTTCTGCTATACCCATCATGGGAAACCAGTTCCTGCTACCATTAGGTCCCACTCTACCAGGGCAACAGCTACCTCTACAGCCTTTCTCAGGGGGGTTCCAACCAAGGAGATTTTAGAAGCTGCAACTTGGAGTTCAGTACACACCTTTACCAAACACTATCACTTACCTCTTTACTCTAAGACCAGGGCGGGCTTCACCACTGCAGTTCTTCATGGCCTTATAGCCTCCACTAACCCTCTATGATACCTCCCCCCTATCTTAGCTTTGGGATTCAACTCAAGTGTGATGACTGCAGCAGGGTAACACGATGAACATAGTACAGTTTTGTACCTACCATAAATGTAGATGTTCGAGTGTTCACCCTGCTGCAGTCCAGGTTACCCTCCCTCCATCCCCTCTGATCTACTGGCTAAATCTCTTCAATACCTTACTGATGTATTTGCTTATAGCTGAAGGGATTTTGTGTTTGCGCAGAGGTTACTCTATTTGGTACTAATTTCTGACCACCTTTTTTGGGGGCACCTGACATCTGGGGCAAGAAAAACGGAAGAAAATGGCGTTGGTTGCATTATATATACCCCTGGCGCACTGACGTCGGGGAAGAGGCGACAGCAACCGATGCCGGATCAAGACTTTGGAATTCCGGCCGACTGCGGGACCGCCTGACGACAGGATAACCCAAGTGTGATGACTGCAGCAGGGTGAGCACTCGAACATCTACATTTATGGTAGGTACAAAACTGTACTTTACCCGGTAGTATTTTAATTATTCATTCTCCGATTTCCTGTATAATCCAAGGCAAGGTCATAGGAGAGCTAGACTATGCCATTGCTCATCAAACACAAAGCAGGGAGTCTTATTCAGAAGAGGGTGCTAGCTCATTGCATGACGGGTAGCCACACACACTCGCACTACACTGCATGTATTTATTTGTTAAAAACAGTATTATTAAATTATCACTTAAGACATAAGCAAACATACATTAACAGAAAAGAAAACAATATTATTTTTTTTCTTTTTTCCATACATTATACATAACATACATTTTACTTCTTTTTAATTGTCATCAATCCAACATTACATAATTTGCTTAAGTCCTGCCTTCCCTTCAGCCTCACTCCTCCTCCTCCTGAACATTATTCTGCTTGTATTGTTTCCACAATTTCTAGTTATTTCTATGTAATTTGCTCCTTCCCTTTTCTGGAGATCATTCTTCCAGATCTTTTATCTCTTTTATATTACTCAGTGCTTCAAATACAGTTGGTTTAGACTTTGATTTGCTTTTCTTAGTAATTGATTTTTTGGCAGCCAACAAAATTAAACTTAATAAGCCTTACTATGGCTAGGCAGTTCATATCATGTGTTCCAGCTGAAAAGAATCAATGTTAAGTTGTCAATCTCGCCTTCATTCTTGCTTGATGGGTTCGGAGCCGATCCCTCGGCTCGACTCTGCTAAAGCTCGAGAGTCACTTTTACCAGCTCGAGGCAGCCCCATATCCCATGATGCAAGGCGTACCCAGATCTCGTTTGCCGCTTAGGAGGTCTTCTTTTACCAGCTCCTGGTAAGTTGTTCACTTTGTGATATTTAAGCCCTTTTAGTCAAAAACTCCTTTATTGATAGTTTAAGTTTATATTCTACCCTTTCTGACAGAATTTCCCTGTCTCCTTTAATTTTTTGTTAGTCAATCTTTCCCTATCCCATCCCCCCCCTGTTAGGGTGTGTGTGTTGGATTTTATAGAATACCTTTTGGTATTTTGTATAAGTTAATTTGGACTGGTGTTGTGTGTGTGTGTTGTGTTTTTTCAGCACCATGTCTAAGGAGAGGGTCTCGGGTTTTAAGAAGTGTGACTCGTGCTGTCAGAAGATGTCTCTGACAGACGGTCACACTTCTTGCCTGTATTGTCTGGGCCCTCTTCACCTGCAGGACTCCTGTGCTATTTGTCACTCCTTCAGCCAGAGAGTCCTGCAGGAGAGAATAAGTTGATTCTTAGGGCCGGAGGGCTCTCCGGCTAAGTCAGCTCCACCAAAATCAACAAAACCTGCCAAGGCCCAGGCTTCTGTATCTAAGCCTGCGGCCTCGGTCCCACTGAGTCGAGATCGCTCCGCTGGAGCCGATTCTGATTGACAAAGCTTTCGCCGATGGCTATCGGTGCCGAATCTGTTTTGACCACGCCGATGTCGGCTCGATCGGTTCCGACACCCATGTGGCACAGGCATCGGTGTCGGCTCGATCGGCTCCGACACCACTTTGGTGGCTGTATCGCTGGAGCCGATACATCGAGGCTTCCTGTCGAGTCGGCTCGACAGGATCCATAGTATCGGCTCCGATGGCTCATTCCCGGAAGAGGTCGAGGTCTCCTTCCTTGGAGCCGATACTCCCGACTTCACCTCTTCTATCGAACGGAGCCATCGGAGCCGATCTTCAAGGTCATCCAGGTTGTCAGATCATGACCTAGAGAGAGTGGTCAGTAGATTACTCAAGTCACAGGTACTGGCCCAAATGTTACACAGTCCGTCTCAGCAGACGACTGTTGGTCCACACCCGTTACAGTTCCTCCTTCAACTCTACCCCAGAGCTTGGAGTTGGAGTCTTCGGGCATGGTTACTGCTACGGCTGGAGGACGGATACCCCTTCTGTTCCTTCAGCCTCTACTCTTATCTCCTCTTGAGACCTTCCTTAGAGGGATTCGTGGTCGGGCTTCCATGGTCTCCTCCGAGGGGTGAGTGGCATCGACCCTTGTCCGAGCCCGCTCTTCCCTTGGAGCCTCGGCCTTGGTGAGCTCGGCTCCGACATCTGCCTCGAGACTTCCCTTTCGGCGGTCCCTGGAGTTCCTAGCTCTTCGGAGCGGGTTCTCTCGGACCTGCCTGGGAGGAGCATTCGAGGTGATGAAGAGTGTACTGGCCACTGGTATCAGTCAGCAGTCTGTTCCCGTAGCTCCTCCCTCTATAGTACCTGTTGACATCTCTGCCACTTCTCTTGCTACAGGACCCAGAGATCCTCCGCCTCAGGTTTCCCATTGGGAATTTCCCTCTTCCGAGGATTCTCCTGATGCTTCGGGAGATCCTCCTAGGAAGAGGACTTGTAAGAGGAAGCATGTAGACTCCCGAGTCTGTCACCGGATACTGACTTTGATGAGTCAGAGGGATCCCTAGATCCTCTCTGAGGATGTCTCCTTCTCAGACATCCTAGAACTTCTGAAACAGAGGGAAACTGGCCCACCAACAATCCCTCTGAGGATGAGTCAGTATACCTAGAGGCGTTTGGATCTCGGCCCTCCACCTCCTGGGTGTCTCCGCCTTCGACCCCTTATGCAGGTTATTGCACGAAGGCATGGGCAGCTCCTGACTCTGTAGAGCCAGTCCCTAGGAGGCCTTCAAAATTTATCACTGCCCCGAGTGACAAACAATTCTTACCAAGGGTGTCCCGCTGATGCCATGGTGGTGGCTGCGGCCACCAAAAGGAACTTGCAGATCCTTCCGTGCCTGTCCATCCTCCTAATAAGGACTCTAGGACCATGGATAGGTACGGCAAGGATGTTTTCCTCAGCGACCTTTGCTATCGCTGAATTATCTTTGTCACTTCACCAGACTCCAGAGAGATATCCTGAAGGAGCTGGGAGAAGTAGTTCAGGATCCTACAGCTGCAGGGGCTCAAGAAAAGATTGCTTCAGCTAGGAACCCTCAATTCTGTTGTTAACTCCTCCATGCGGCTAATATCTTATGCTGCGGATGGAGGTAGAGCCGCAGGCACAGGTGTGGCTCTTAGACGCCAAGCCTGGATGCGGCTATGTGATTTTATGGATCCCTTTAAGGCGCCCTTCACAAATTCTCCCTTTGATGGGTCAGCTTTGTTTGGCCCTCAGGTGAAGGAAACCTTGACCAGGTGCGAGCAAGACGGCAAGACTCTTTCTGCTGTTGGAGTCCGTTTTCCACCCCTTCTAGGCCTTATCCTAAAGGACAGAAGGGTGGGAAGATGTGGTTCCGTAAATCCCAAGGAGTCACGCCGGATTCACGTGATCAGTTTACCCCTAGAGGTAGAGGAGGTAACAACAACAGACGCTCTAGAGGCAGAGGGGTCCAAGAACCAGGGAAACAGGGAGCCTCTCTGACAAGCCCTTTCAGCATCCCTGAGGTGTTGCCCGGCTGTCCCTCCTTGGAGGCAGACGATGGAAGATTATCACTGTACCCAGAAGCCTGGCATTCCCTCACTCAAGACAGATGGGTACAGTCGATCATATCCAAGGGTTACATAATTCCTTTCGAGGAAAGTCCTTTCCCTCAAATTCCCTTCCAGACGTACCACCCGGTCTAAGGGAAATTGCAGAGTTAGAAGTCTCAAAACGCCTGCAAAAGAGCCATTCAGCCAGTTACAACAGACCATTCACAAGGTTCTTTTTGGTCCCCAAAAGACGGGAGACTGGAGACCAATATTGGATCTCAGCAGACTCAACAAGTCTGTGAGGAAGACAAGATTCAATGGTCACTCTTCAGTCAATTCTGCCCTTCTTACAGAAGGACAACTGGATGTGCTCAATAGATCTTCAGGATGCACTATCACATCAAAATTCACAGACGCTCCAGAAGATTTCTCCGCTCGGCTGGGGTCCAGTCATTTCCAGTTCAGAGCCCTGCCCTTTGGTCTCACTACAGCCCCAGAGTGTTCACCAAATGCATGGCAGTGGTCACGGCTCACCTGAGACGCCAAGGATTCCAGGTGTGACTGGCTCCTGTCAGCCACCACCAGGCATCAGCTTATACAAGCCAGGAATTACACAATAGACCTTTGTTCTCATTTAGGCATCTCAATAAACTTCAAAAGTCATCCTTATCGCCCTGCCAGTCTATTACCTTCATAGGCAAACTTAAACACTGTTCGGATGTCACCTACCCTTACAGAACAAAGAGTTTCAGACATTCAGACTCATGTCAGGATCATTCTGGCCACCAAGGAAATACAGGCCAGAATGGTTCTAAAGGTATTAGGTCTCATGGCTGCGCCATTACTCTTCTTCCCTGGCTCGATTCTACATGCCTCCTTCAGTGGATGCTGTTCACACAGTGGTCATACCAGCAACTTCCAATGCGCACCAGATTCTGGTGACACAGACATGCAAACAGCATCTTACTTGGTGGACCACATCGCCTCAGGTTCACCAAGGCAGGTGCTTTGTACCTCCGTCCCGATAGCCACTGTCACCACGGATGCCTCCCTGATCGGGTGGGGGTCATTTTCAGGGCAGGATGGTTCATGGGACGTGGCAACCGCTCGAGTACCATCTGCACATAAATGTCCTGGAGATGAGAGCAGTGCTTTTAACGTTGCAAGCCCTCAACGACTTTCTTCCCGTAGGGACAATTGCAGTCCAAACAGACAACATGTCTGTAGTTTGGTATATCAACAAACAGGGCGGAACCAAGTCCTACCCTTGTGTCGAAGCTCAGACTTTGGCAATGGGCGATCTCCTCTCATCGGTTTCTGGTAGCAACGCATATCCCTGGGAAAACCAACATTATAGCGGACAGATTGAGCAGAGCTATCCTCATGCCTCACGAGTGGTCTCTCAAGCAGTCTATAGCGGAAGAGATTTTTCTGGAATGTGGTCCCATGTTGCGATCTTTTGCTACTCCCCAAAACAGCAAATGTCCAGACTTCTTCAGCCTCTTCCTCTATCAGGCCATCCCCCAGAGACGCTCTAACCCAGGATTGGCCCCAGGGACTTCTTTATGCCTTCCTCCATTTCCTCTGATCCCTCAGGTGATCCAGAAAGCTACCGCTTTGAGGGTCAAATTGATTCTCATTGCCCCTTACTGGCCTCGACAAGTTTGGTTCTCCTCCATCATCACCTTGTGGTGCAGGCATCTGGACCCAGTGCCAGATCTTCTGATTCACCAATCAGGTCAGCTGCACCGGTCAATCCCGTCTCTCAACCTCACAGCATGGTTGCTCCACTTCCTTCCTTAGCCAGGCTTCCTTTGATCTCTAACCCAGTTAGAGACATCATAGTAGCTTCACTAAAATCCTCTACCAGGAGGATTTACTCAAGCAAATGGAAACGTTTCTCTTATTGGGCTAAGGCCCAAAATATTGATCCTTTTACTGCCCCTGTTCAGGCAGTTCTGGACTTCTTAGCAGAGATTTTTCATGCAGGCTCCTCTTCTTCCACAGTCAGAGTTCAATTGGCTGCTATCTCCAATTTTCATGTCGGGATAGCAGATCATAATATTATGTCCCATAGGCTCTGCAGGGCCTTCTTGAAAGGAATTTTCCTACTAAAACCTCCGATCAGGAATCCTCCTCCTCAGTGGGATCTAAATCTAGTGCTGACATCCTTGATTCTTCCCCGAGCCAGCTGTTTCTTGTTCCCTGAAACATCTTTCTTGGAAAACTTTATTCTTAGTGGCTATTACATCTGCCAGAAGGGTGTCTGAACTTCATGCTCTTTTTCGACCCTATTTGGTTTTTCACAAAGACAGAGTATCTTTGAGAACTAACCCAACCTTTTTGCCTAAGGTCGCTTCAAAGAACAATTTGAATCAATCCATTGATCTCCTGTGTTTTTCCTAACTATTCAGATAGGGCTGAACAAAAGTTACATTATCTTGATGTCCACCGTCAACTTAGATATTATTTGGACAGAACAAAAAATTTAGAAAATCTGATCAACTTTTTGTTTCCTATGCGGATAATAAAAAGGCCTTCCTGTTTCTAAAGTGACCTTGTCCAGATGGCTTTCTTCGGTCATCTCTGAAATTTATACTAGGGGAAAACAGCTGTGCTCAAAACCTAAAGCACATTCAACTAGGAGCTTAGCTACTTCTACAGCTTTTCAAGCTAGACTTCCTTTGGACACTATTTGTGCAGCGCCACTTGGGCCACTCCTCACACTTTTGTTTCCCATTACAAATTGGACTTGGCCTCCAGGGACAGAGCCAGTTTTGGCTCTACAGTCCTCAAGAGTTTGTTCCATTGAGCCACCCAGGATAGAGGTGCTAGGCGCGACGGGTCCCATCAAGCAAGAATGAAGGCGAGATTGACACCATGTTAGTTGTCTTCTCTCCCTCCTTCCCCTGGCCTGGACAGACCTTGTATAAGAAACTATTATGCTAAAGACCTTTTAGACCTGGTCCTTTTTACATCTGTAAGTTTCTTCTTCCTTTGGGAAGTATTTTATGCTTGGTGCTATTGCCCTTTGTTAACAAACGAGATCTGGGTACTTACCGCCTTGCATCATGGGATATGGGGCTGCCTCGAGCTGGTAAAAGTGACTCTCGAGCTTTAGCAGTGCCGGAGCCGAGGGATCGGCTCCGAACCCATCAAGCAAGAAAGAAGGCGAGAGAAGACAACTAACATGGAACGTTATGGTAGGTACATAACTTCTTATTTCCTTAGTCACAGCTATTTGTTCACCCAGTAGTTTTGGCAGAATATTGAGTGAAGAATTTTTAAATTCTACAAACAAAACACCATAACTCAGTGGGGAAAACAGATACAACACTAGAGTAAGCTGACAGGTCACAATCTAACTCGTTTTGCTTTCTTGTTGTAATAGTTGTGTAAGTTTTTCCAATGAAATAAACACATTTTTGTATTCAGCTTTACCAGAGTTCAAAGTAAAGCATTTGCTGATGGCACCATCTGTTTCTGTAATTTCTTCTAAAAGTTGTTTATCCACTTTTCATTGTTATTAATACGTTTGAGTAGTTCAATCCCATCATTATTAACTCATTAACACCTAAGTGGTGTGGAATGTCACACCTCTAGCAGCCTACACACAACTTGCATTCCAGAGCATTTTCTGAAAAAATAAATGTAAAAACGATAAGATAAACTAAAGTAAATATTTTGTGAACAATGAAAGCTATTAAAACTGCACAAATATCAATGTTATAGTAAGAAGTATTCTTTGTAGTGATGATATTCAATGCATTCATTGACTTTCCATAAATGCTATAATATATTATAATGCACACAAACCCAAAATTTTATTTTTGCTAAACTTTCACAATTTGTCACAGCTTAGAAAATGTATAACCAGAACGCATATTGTTAGAACATTTTTGTTAACCAGACATAAGTATTCATATAACGATAAGAAATTCCATTATGAGTGCATATTTCAGATATTTACAGAAACAAGTATATGCTTAATTGCATAATTAGCAGTAGAAATAACATTAAATATTTCTCAAGATTTGCAACTTACAATGCAAATTTGAAGTGTTTTTTTCAACAACATCCAAGGTTTCACCCAATGTAATTCAACAGTTTGTAAGTCATTTTGTTTTTTTTAAGTATTACGTATATGTAGAAATATTGTTTTGTTTTCGTAATTACAGACCAACAACTAGCAATATATCAGGTGCAGTGTGATATAAATGGACGTTGACAATGAATTTACATGTCGTCAACATGGCATATTACACCATACCCCTCAGTAACATGCAGGGCTCTCAGTTATGAAAATACAAACATAAATATGAGAATGTGAATAGTAAATAATGAACAATGATTAATTTCTCTACTGTGGGGCATCCCCAGGTTAACAGTTTTGGTGTCATTTTAACAAATGTGCACGTTATAATATTGCCTATTATACAACGACCCCCCCCCCATTAATATTCAAAAATGTGCACGCTGATTGGTCAGCGTGCATGTTGTAAATCAGTTATAGTAATGGAAAACAGGTCCGGTCGCCCGGACTTTTTCCATTACTATAACTCTTTTTTTAAGCAACGGAGAACGCAAGATTCCGTTGCTTCATACTGTCTCGCTATGTTAAACGAATTTAACATAGCGAGACAGTTTGTAAAAAGCAACAGAGATCTTGCTTTCTCCGTTGCTTTTTTTAAAGCTGTCTCGCTATGTCAAACTCCTTTAACATAGCGAGACAGTTTGTAAAAAGCAACAGAGATCTTGCTTTCTCCGTTGCTTTTTTCAAAACTGTCTCATGATGTTAAATGCATTTAACATAGAGAGACAGCTTTAAAAAAGCAATAGAGATTCTCTGTTGCTTTTTTTAAAGCTGTCTCGCTATGTTAAACCCATTTAACATAGCAAAACAGTTTGTAAAAAGCAACGGAGATCTTGCTTTCTCCATTGCTTTTGCCCATAGCTCTGATGTACTGCGTAGGCATACGCATGCGCAGTATATCAGAACTGCCGCAGAATACCAGATAGCTGCGGAAGGGCAGCAAGGAGGCATTATACAATGCCATTATTTAAGAAAAGTAATTATTTTTTTTCTTAAATAATGTCATTATATAATAACCACTTCTGGGTGTGGGTAATGTTGGATTTACCCACGGTTGGCTTTGTTTGGCCACTCGGGCTTCGCCCTCGTGACCAAACCACACCAACCGTGGGTAAATCCAGCATTACCCACACCCAGGCGTGGGTTATTGCTATATTGTTACTTGGTGAGTCACTTAGTAAATGAAGCCAGATACAGAAATGTTCTGGACACCATAAGGAGCTATGGGTGTAAACTGGAAGTATTTAAAGAGGTACTATAGGCCTGAATAAATTAAAAAAAAAAATTCAAATCACTGTTAAATGTATCCCTTCTTATACTCCATTTGGAAACTTAAAAAAATCTAAGTCTCTTTGGTACTGCTTTATTTATTACACATTGCTCAAGGTATACATTATCCAAGGAGAGAGATTGGTGCTTTTTTAGCAGACTTTTAAGAATGGCTCAATAATTCTTTTGTACTAGACCCATCTGGAAAATTAGTTATGCTGACTGAACCTACTATAAAAGCCTACCTGGTGATTAATATTATCCTAAATTTAGTTAATTGTGCTCAGATATTATAATCCATTCAGTGCTGGGTGATACTGCTCAGGTGTTATAGTCCGTTCACTGTTGGAGGAAACTGCCATTTGTTCTTTGTGAATTTTTAAAATCTGTCAGCTCATTACACTCCCAAAATGTATATGTATGCTCCCAGTTACCTCTGTCTATCCCATCACACCACCAACATTTGCTGTCTACCTTAGGAAAAAAATGGGATATAAAAATACCTGTGCAAACACTTCCAAGCAAAAATCGTAAACTGTCTGGACTTTGTTGCATACTTGGAGCTATACATATGTCTTCCCTTTATTCCCCTGTAAATTTCTTATCCAGTCTGTCTTCCCAATCTTTTCTAACCTCCTCTGATTGATTCTTATAGTTATTGTGAAATGTTTTGCATGCCCTAGTAATTATCCCTTTTTTAACATCAAATCTGATGTCAGTTTTCATTTTATCCTTGATATATGGGTTCGAGTCTGATATCGGAACCAGCTTGGTCATTACTACAGCTCGCTCAGGGCAAAAACTCTCGAGCTTCACCCTTATCCACAGTCTTGCTCTCCCAATTACCTCAGATCCTCTTTGCCACCATCCTAGACAGACATGTTCACCATAGCTCTCAAGCTATTTTTTCTTCAGATAATTCGGTTAATATTGCCTTGTAGTTCTTATATCTTTCTCTAAATATTCTTTGATTGCTATCTTTGCTATACCCTACCCTTTGTAGTTTTTGTATCTCTCCTTCCCCTTTCCATACACTTTGGTGTACCTTGTACTTTCATGGCTGATAGTTCCTCTTCTCCTTTTTCTTCTCTTTGCCTCAGGAAAAAAAAGACTTTGCTACTTAGAATTTCTCTGAGTGTTTGTTCTGTATGCAAGTCCTCTCCTTTTCTGTGTAAGTGTGGTGTGTGCTTGGCTTCTTGTAAATGTAAATGTAAAACCTTTTTCTTATAGCTAAGAAAAAGGGGTCCCTCTGGCTTCATGAAATGCTAGAAGTATGTCCATAATATTCCACTTTCTGATTCGCACCTTTTGTGCTTGTTTTATTTGGGCCTAGTTCATCTACAAGAAGCTTGCAGTATTTGCCATGGGTTTAATCATAGGGCCCTTCTTGAAAGGAAAAATAAATCAATCCTCAAAGGTGTGATTCCTTCCACCTTTGGAGAGGCCATATCTGCTCAAGAAAGATGTAAAACTGATGATGTTAAGTTGTCTATCATCTTGCCTTCGTTCTTGCTGGCTCCGACTCGGCCATCTTCTATAGCTCGAGAGCTGTTTACTGGCTCAAGGCTACCCCTTATCCCATGATGCCTAGCACAAGCTACCCAGATCTTGCTTGCCGCTTCAGCTGTGAGGTGTTGTTTTTCTGGCTCAGGCTCATATAAAGTTTCTTTATAGAACCTTTTTACTAGAATTAGTCTTTTTCTTAAGGGTTATTGTTAATTTTTAGTCTTATATTTGTTGTGTTAGCTAAGTGTGTATTTGCAGCGTCCTTCCCTTCCCTTTAGAACTCGTTTAATTTAGAGAGTCCCCCCCCCACTTATCCTTTTCCTGTCAGGTTAGCCGTTTAAGTTAGAGGCTTTCCTTCTACCTTCTTTATAGGCTAGCCGTTTGAGTTAGAGGCTTTCCTATCAAAAAAAAAAAAAACTTTAGCTTTAGTCTGTAGTATACTGTGTTTTTCTGTAGACTGTATTTTGACTAGTTAGCTATTGTTGTATTTTTTTGTTACAGGATGTCAAAAGAATCCAAGGTGTCTGGGTTCAAGAAGTGTGACTCATGCTGTCAGAAAATGTCTCTGACAGATGGGCACACTTCTTGAGTCTATTGTTTAGGCGCTGTGCACCTGCAGGACTCTTGTTCCATCTGCCATGCATTTAGTCCAAGAGTTTTGCAGGAGCGTAAGAATAAGCTTATTCTTAGGGGTCTTTTAAAGCCCCAGGATTCACCAGCCAAGACTCAGCCTGTGAAATCCCCTAAATCTACCAAATTGTCAGCTCCAAGTTCGGAGCCGTCTTTGGTTCAGACTCTACCTGCTACTTCGGTTCCGGCTGGAACCGATAAGACTGTCTCCCCGTCAGCTCCATCAGAAACCTCGGAGCCTTCGCGGAGCCACAAGAGGCTGAGGTCCCCTTCTCTGGAATCGATACATTCAGCTCCTCGGCCTCTCCTGCTTCAGAGCGAGCGCAGTCACAGATCTTCTCACTCCTCTCAATCCTCTAGGCTCTCGGATCACAACGTGGAGAGAGTGGTCAGTAGGTTGCTAAAGATGCAGGCACTTGCCAAGATGTTGTCCAGTCCTCCTCAACAGGTGGCGGCTCCATCCACTTCTATCGATGTTCCTCCTCCGACTCCATTGAGCTCGGAGCCGGAGTTTGTTGGGGTTAGAGTAGTGGAACCGTCGGCTCCGATAACTCTATCTCCTTTGGTTCTGTCGTCGGCTCTGATTCCCTCGATGGTGCCGTCCGTTGAGGGATCTGGGCGCCGGGGCTCTCTCATCGGCTCCGGGGGGGGGGGGTGAGTGGCATCAGACCATTGTCCAACCCCGTTCTCCCTCTCGGAGCTTCGGCACAAGTGAGCTCGGCTCCTACATTGGCCTCGGCGCCGTCTCCCTCTGTGCGGAGAAAGATTCCGATTTCATCAGAACTGGAGCTTTCTCTGCATCGTGGCAGGGACACCTTTGATGTCATGAGGAGTGTGCTGGCCACTGAGTCAGCTCCACTATCGGCCCCATCGGCTCCGTCCCCTGTAGTGCTTGTTCCAACCTCTGCTCCTTCTCCAGACCCCAAGCATGGGGAACCGGCGCTCCAGGGCACCCCATTGGGTGTTTCCTCTTCTTCCGAGGCTTCCCCTGATCATTCAGAGGAGCCCCCTCGTAAGAAGAAGTGCAAGAGGAAGCACATTGACTCCCCTGAGTTTGTCACTTCTGATACAGACTTAGATGATTCGGAAGGGTCCCCGAGATCCCCCTTTGAAGATGTTTTCTTTTCGGACGTCCTAGAAATGCTTAAGCAGAGGGGGAACTGGAATCCCCTGGCCCCTACCGAAGATGAGTCTGTATTCCTGGATGCGTTCGGTTCCCGACCTTCCACCTCCTGGGTTTCTCCGCCTTTCAATCCACTTATGTCAGTGGTAGCTCGAAAGGCTTGGTCAGCCCCGGATACAGTGGAACCAACTCCGAGGAGACCTGGCAAGTTCATCACAGTTCCCCATGATAAGCAGTTCCTTACCAAAGGTGTTCCTGTTGATGCCATGGTGGTAGCAGCAGCTACCAAAAAAAGAGTTAGCGGAAACCTCTTTGTCTGTCCATCCTCCTAACAAGGAGTCTAGGACCATGGACAGATACAGGAAGAGAATGTTTGCTTCAACGACCTTTTCTATGAGGTCACTGAACTACTTATGCCATTTTACCTGGCTTCAGAGGGATCTCCTTAAAGAGCTCGGAGATACCCTTCAAGATCCATCAGCTGAGAGGGCTCAAGCTGAAGTGGCTTCCCAGCTGGCAACCCTTAATTCTGTAGTCAACTCCTCCATGAGGCTCATTTCCTATGCAGCCGATGGTGCGAGTAGAGCCGCAGGTATGGGTGTGGCCCTTAGGAGGCATGCATGGCTGTGGTTGTGTAATTTTGCGGAACCCTTTCGAGCGTCATTCACCAACACTCCCTGTGATGGTTCCTTTCTTTTATGGACCACAGATGAAAGACACTTTGACTAGGTGTGAGCAAGAAGGCAAGACTCTCTCTGCCATGGGAGTCTGTTTTTCCACTCCTTCTAGACCATACCCCAAGGGTCAGAAGAGTGGCAAAATGTAGTTCCGGAAATCCCAGGGAGCCTCGCCTGACACACATAGCAATTTTTCCTCAGGAGCAGTGGGGGTCTGCAGAACCAGGGCAACAGAGAATCCTTCCCTGAGAAGCCCTTTCAGCATCCCTGAAGGGTTGCCCGGCTGCCTGCCTCTGGAGGCAGTCGGGGGAAGACTTTCACTGTACCCAAAGGCCTGGCAAAATTTAACGCAAGACAAATGGGTATGGTCAATTATATCCGGAGGTTACAAAATTCCCTTATCTTACCCCCTTACCATCAAGCAAATCCCTTCCAGATGTTCCACCCAATCTGAGGGACCAAGCAGTCATAGAAGTTTCAAAACTGCTAGAAAAAAAGAGTCATCCAGGAAGTCCCGGCAGACCAGCATGGATCCGGAACTTACTCAAGGTTCTTTTTGGTACCAAAAAAGACAGGGGACTGGAGACCGATTCTGGATCTCAGCAGACTAAACAAGTCTGTTCAAAGAACAAAGTTTCAGATGGTCACGCTACAATCCATTCTACCCTTTCTAGGTCAGGACAATTGGATGTGCTCCATAGATCTTCAAGATGCGTACTACCACATCAAAATGGACAGGCACTCCAGGAGATTCCTTCGCTTCTGGCTGGGAGACAGTCATTACCAGTTCAGAGCTCTGCCCTTTGGTCTCACTACAGCCCCCAGGGTGTTCACCAAATGTATGGCAGTGGTCACGGCTCACCTGAGACATTGAGGATTCCAGGTGTTTCCATATCTAGATGACTGGCTTCTCACTGCTACTACCAGGCATCACCTTCTGCAAGCCAGGGACTACACTATCACAATCTGCTCCCAGCTAGGCATTACAGTAAACTTCGAAAAATCTGCCTTGTTGCCCTGTCAGTCTATCACCTATATAGGAGCAGACTTAGACACAAGGAACATGTCCGCAAGGCTACTTTCAGAAAGGGTGTCTACAATTCGCCAGCAAGTACAAGTTCTAATGCAGAGCAAAAGGATCAAAGTCAGGTTCATCCTTCAAACTCTGGGTTCCATGGCAGCGGCAATTCTTCTAATCCCACTGGCCCGCTTTCACATGAGGATCCTTCAGTGGCTTCTGTTCACACAGTGGTCTGTCCAACAGCTGCCCATGGCTCACATGATCATGATTACAGAAACATGCAAAAGGCACCTTTCTTGGTGGATGGTCTCCCCACTAGTGACTCAGGGCAGACCCTTCATTCAGCCCCCTCCGGTTGCCACAGTGACCACAGATGCCTCCCTGATAGGGGGGGGGGGCATTATCAGGTCAGAACAGTCCAAGGCACTTGGCAGCCTCACGAGTACCACTTGCATATAAACGTCCTAGAAATGAGAGCTGTGCTCCTAGTGTTGCAAGCTCTTCAAGACTCTCTCCTTTCTGGGAACATTGCAATTCAAATGGACAACATGTCAGTGGTGTGGTACATCAACAAGCAGGGCGGAGCACTCAGACTCTGGCAGTGGGCGATTTCCTCCCAATGATTTCTGATTGCGATGCACATCCCTGGGAGGTCCAATGTCATAGCGGACAGGCTCAGCAGAGCTATTCTCATGCCTCACGAGTGGTCTCTGAATCAGGTAGTTGCGGATCTGATCGTCTGCAAATGGGGACAGCCTTGCTGCGATCTTTTTGCCATCCCCTTTAACAGCAAATGCAGCAACTACTTCTCCCTTCTTCCGCTTCCAGGTCACACACCCAGAGACGCTCTAGTACACGATTGGCCTCAGGGACTTCTTTATGCCTTTCCTCCGTTTCCCCTGATACTGAAACTCATACAGAAAGCAATATCGTTGGGTTGCAAAATGATCCTCATTGCCCCCTACTGGCCTCAAAAGATATGGTTTCCATTCCTGCACCATTACCTTCTCGATCAGCCCTGGACTCTGGATCCTATTCCTGACCTACTGATTCATCAGTCAGGCGGGCTGCATCAATCCCTCCAAACACTCCAGCTCACAGCTTGGTTGTTCCACTTCCAACCTTAGCCAGGCTTCCCAGCATTTCCCCGGCTGTGTGTGAGATTATTGTCTCCTCTCACAAGTCGACAACTAGAAAGACTTATGCTAGCAAATGGAAATGTTTTTCTTGTTGGGCAGAGGCTAGGAACGCAGATCCTTTTTCAGCCCCAGTCCACGAAATTTTGGAGTTCCTAGCACAACTTTTTAATTCTGGGTCCACTTCTGCTACAGTAAGGGTTCAATTGGCGGCCACTTCTAACTTTCATGTTGGGTTGTCTAATTTAAACATTATGTCTCATAAGCTCTGTAAAGCCATTTTAAGAGGGACTACTCTCCTTAGACCTCCAGTGAGAGATCCCCCTCCTCCTTGGGACCTTAATTTGGTACTAACCTTCTTAATTATGCCCCCCTTTGAACCTGCAGCATTCCGTTCCATTAAGTTTCTGTCTTGGTAAACACTTTTTCTGGTAGCTATTACTTCAGCCAGATGCATCTCTGAACTTCAGGCACTATGTGTCGTCCTCCATACTTGGTTTTTCATAAGGACAGGGTTTCTCTGAGGACTAATCCCTCGTTCCTTCTGAAAGTCTGCTCAGAAAACAATTTAAACCAATCTATAGACCTTCCTGTGTTTTTCCCTAACCACACCAACAAGGCAGAATACAAATTACACCAATTGGATGTTCATAGACAATTGCATTTTAAATTGCACAGGACTAAGGATATAAGGAAGTCGGACCAACTATTCCTTTCCTATGCTCTAGGCAAACAAGGTCTCCCAGTTTCCAAAGTGACCTTATCCAAGTGGTTGTCTCACATTATTACTTTCATTTATCAATTGAGAAACAAAGAGTTGCCTATCAAACCAAAAGGTCATTCTACTAGGGCTTTGGCCACCTCTGTAGCCTTCTAATCTAGGTTGCCCATGGATTCTATCTGTGCAGCTGCTACGTGGGCAAATCCTCATACCTTTATTTCTCATTACCAGCTAGATATGGTCTCCAGGAGCAGAGCTGACTTTGGTTCCACTGCTCTGAAGAGTCTGTTCCACTGAGCCGCCCAGGATTGTAGGTGCTAGGAACGCTGTCCCAACCAGCAGGAACGAAGGCGAGATAGACAACTTAACATAAAGAAATTATGTACCTACCATAACGTTCCATGTTAGTTGTCTTCATCTTGCCTTCTTTCTTGCGTCCCACCCTCCGTCCCCCTGTCCTATTGGATCGAGAGGAGTTTTGGTTTCACTGGCTGAGTGTTCTCTGGTTTGTTTCCTCTACTGACTTATAGAGTATGACAGGTATTCTCAACCTGTTTGTTTGGACAGGTTGATTCTCTGGCTATGTCTGGGGTTAGCTATTACAAACAAGATCTGGGTAGCTAGCACTAGGCATCATGGGATAAGGGGTAGCCTTGAGCCAGTAAACAGCTCTCTAGCTATAGAAGATGGCCAAGTCGGAGCCGAGGATCGGATCCGATCCCAACCAGCAAGAAAGAAGGCGAGATGAAGACCACTAACATGGAACGTTATGGTAGGTACATAACTTATTTTTTCTTCACCTTCCTCATCATCCTCCTTGGGAAAAGGCTAAAAAGTGAAGTCTGTCGGTGCCTTCACCTTAAGCACCAACACACAAAAACCCTAGGTCCTCAGTTCCTAAATGTTCTTCGGATCCAACAGATACCATGTCAAAGGTTTTGGTACTGGACAAATAATCGGCACTGACCATTTCTACTGGATCTAAACCTTTCACCCCGAAGTTCTCAGTATGCGAGCAGCTTCAAACTTCAGCTCCAGAAATATTGCTTCCTGGCTGTTCCTCGACACTGACTACATCGGCACAGAGGATTAAAACAGTAGAGCAAGAAGTTTTGCCTAGGGTAACTTAGTCTCCATCAATCAACCCTTTTGTGGGTGAATTATCTGAGTTTTTTCTACAAAGGTCTAAATCTCCCTGTCTAATGTCCATCCATTCCACCAAAAGTCTAACAGAGATCGATGTGGAGAGACTGGTGAGTAAAATTCTGTGGGCGAGAGGATATACAGGTCTCCCTTCAGCTCTAACCCCCATGGTGCAGAAGCTGAGCCTTCCTTCACCCCTGTAACTACTCCTCCTCTGACCTCCTCTGAGGTGTTAGAGTTTCCAGCTTCAAGTCATTTGGCACCAATTGTATTGGTTCCAGAGATTTCTCTTTCTTCGGAACTGGGTATTGCTCTGAGTTCTTCAGTTCTTTGAGATCCGAAGACCTCTTGGAGCCGTATCTGCCCTCGACTCTGAGGATTGACTTGTTATCTTAAACCTGTACTGAAATTTGTATGTTCTCATATTCAAGGTACAACAGAATTTCTTAACGTCATACAATATGTTAGAGTTTGTTAAACAGTGAATAAAATACTGAAATTAATTATGCTGTAAATATGCTGAAAGATAAAGCATAGAATAAAAAGTTTGCTTGAATGTAGGTCTAGAGCTTAGCAATGTAAAATTGGCATCCTTACTGTGTGAACCCGCGGTGGTGGTGCTGCGGTAGCATTGTTGCCTCACAGTAAGACGCTGTCCGGTTCGATTCTCAGCTAATGCATCTTCTGCGTGGAGACATGCGTGAATGGGTGTACCTTCGTTGAAGGTTGTGCGTCAGGGCTGGAAACTCGGCACGTAAAAATCAACTACCAATCATTAGCGGACCAGAGTTCCGCTGTGGTGACCCCTAACCGGGAAAAGCCAAAAGACACTACAACAACTGTGTGACATAGCTCTGGGTAAAATAAGTGAAAAACAGAAACATCTATTAATGGACACAAGATAAAGACATGTTTGTCACCATATTAGAAAAAAGTCTGACGTGCTCTCTTACAATGGACATTGCTTTTTATAAAATCAGTAGTGCAAGCTGTTTCCTTCAAAAACATGTTCTCCCACAGTATCAGCAAAGAATCATAAATACTTGTTATAATTCTAAGTGTTTTACAACTGAAATCTACTGTCAAGCTATACCCTACCCTACCCTTTGTAGTTTTTGTATCTCTCCTTCCCCTTTCCATGCACTTAGGTGTATCTTGTACTTTCATAGCTGATAAGCTGACAAGCTGCAAGTGTATTAACAGATGATTAAAGGAAAATGCTTAAAGGGTTAAGTGTGGTCTACAGAGTCTAAAATGTGAGCTCAGACCTTCCTAGGCTGGACGAGTAGTTACAGGAAATGTTGGGCAGATAAAGTAAAAAAAGCAAGACTGATTGCCAGGCAAGTAGCTTGTGTTTTTCTAAAACGTTGTTATTCAAACATAATTGTTAAGTATTCACATGCAGCACTATTTGGTAATTGTAATAAAATGTCACAGTTGTGTATGCATGTCACTGATCTATTTACACGTAAATGTTAAAAGTAAAAATCCTCAGTTACATCAAGTACAGCCAGATGAGCCATAGTATACATAAATTCAAATACGTTATGCAAGAGGGTACAAATACCTATTAATAGTAGTAGACAGCAAAGACAACAGAAAAATATATATATTCTGTCATTGGAAATGGCCAAAAATTATCAAATCAGACAAAGGTCCATAGTTTGTTAGTAACCTAATAAAGCAAATGTATAACCAAAGTGCTGGGCTGGCATATATGCTATTCTCACAGCATAAAGCAAATAAACAGTACTACAATACTACAGGGGGAGGGGCACTCTCTCAATTTTGCACTGACTGTGTGAGCAGTACTGCAGAAGGGTCTAAAATAGAGCTACAGGAAGAAAAATTATCTCATTCCCTCTTGACAATACTGGCTGTAAAAAACAAAAGACTCTTTTGGGGGAGGAGAAAACAGGATTAGAAATACTGGTAAACAGATTAAACCTGACAGGCCAAGATATTTTACAAGTTGCTGCTAGCTGTTATGCTAGTTATTATTATATTGCAATTGTATTTACAAATTAAAAATAGCAGGGATTATGCCTCTCATGCCAACTCCACTAGATACTTCTAAAGAGGCATAAATATTTTCAAAAATATTTTGCTTAATATTAGTGTAACTACATTTGTAGATTAGACTAAATGTACTTTGCAGTCTTTGTATGTACAAATGTAAAAAATTCAGTATAAGTAAAATTAATGTCTAATAAATGTGTAGAAAACCATAGACTGAAATGCATGGGTAGCAAATGGTCTGTGTAAATACATGCTGTTCAAGACACATTGTAAAGTAACAAGTTCAGAAGTAATTTGTCAAGTTGTAATTTTATCACAAGTTGTAATTTTATCATTGTTTTTTGGACCACCATTTTATCTGTACCAGTATTGGTTATCCCAGTTAGAGAAAAAAATTACATTAAAATATTGTACTCCTACAGCTAAGGGACTAATATGTAAATAGCATTCTTCAGCATATAAACTATGTTTTTTTTAAATCCTCAAGAATTATCTAAGCCCAGTTCAGTACTTTACCAAGATGTTTAAAATGTTCACTTCACTGTCAACTGAAGTGTATGGGCAGTTCAGAGATATGACCACAATGTAATGGTTAAAATGACATTGAAACTGTATATTTTCAGCACTGAATAATGCTTGCAGTAGCACATAGTCCTTGCCTCTTGTAGATATTAGTTTGTATCTAAACTCTTGGTATAAGGTGATTAATAAAAGTAAACAATTCAACAGCTGCAGAAAGTTAATAAAACAATTCTAAGTCATGAATTAAGTTATGTGACTGTAAAAAAAAAACAAATTCGTCAAGCTAGTGAAAAAACTAAAGCAAACACAGCCCATAATTGGTAAAATATTTTTCACAGAATTGTCTGTAAAAGAAAAAGTTGTTAAATTAAAATATACATTCAGTTTTGGTAATAATACTTTTTATTATTGTATTAACTGTGTAAAATTGCATTTTGACTTGTCCTATCAAAAGAAGAGTAAAGGTTTTGTTTCCTAATGTGTTTTTTGTATAATCTGACCAAAAGATACATATCAGTATAAACTGTTTTAAAACTAAAGGGAGGGACTTGTTAGAATGTGTTAAACAGTGAATAAAAGATTTAAATTAATTCTGCTGTAAATATGCTGAAAGATAAAGCATAGAATAACAAGTTTGCTTGAATGTAGTGTAAAGTTTAGTAATGTAAAATTGGCATCCTTACTATGTGACATAGCTCTGGCTAAAATAAGTGAAAAACAAGAAATATCTATTATTAGACACAAGATAAAGAAATGCTTGTCACAATATTAGAAAAAAAGTCTGATGTGCTCTCTTACAATGGACATTATTTTTTTATAAAATCAGTAGTACAAGCTGTTTCCTTCAAAAACATGTTTTCCCACAGTATCAGCAAAGAATTTGACAGATGAATGTACGTGGCTTTTTATAGAATCAGCAGAAAACAATTCTGAAAGGCAAATATTGTGTGCATTCTCATATCAGCAAAAGTGCTTGCAAGTAAATCACACAAGGACAACAGGAAAGTCTAAAAACAGACATTACATGCTTTCCCACAGAAGCTCCTTACAAAAGAGGAAAAAACGGGATCTAAAGTACATGACTAAAAGAGTATATAAGAAGTGCAACTCAAACGGTGTTAGAGGTATATAGGAACTTAGGTTCTGAGGTAAATAGAAAATGAAAAGTTATCTTCCAGGCTGATCGTAAAGTAAAAACTTTGTAAATCTATGCTACAAACTGACAAAAAGTATGTGTCGTTTGTTACAAGAATAAGTTGTTTATTAGTAACTGTGCTTGCAGTAAAATATTATTGTGCTGCAAAGTATATTTCTTTTTCAGTATGCAATTTGCAAGGCTCGGTGCTGTAAACAGATTACAGATGCAGTCATGCAAAACTCTGTGTAAATACCAGACTCTGATTCAACAGTAAACAGCCAGCAAGACTTTGTGTCTTAAGAAGACTTTGGTTCCAGTCCAGTCCAGCAAGCACAGCAGCACCTTCCTTCATAAATTAATTTTTCACAAGATATGCAGCTTGGGAAAGATTGACTTTTATGTACCCTTGATGTTTTGGCCCTTTACACCAGTATTCCTCATTAGGCAGGGCTTTTAGCCCTTGAATTTTGGTTAAATCAGGCATCTTTATATAGTCCTGGTTTTAACTCATTCTTGCTCTGTCTCACAGAGCATGTGTTAAATAAGAATGTTTTTTTATTTTGGGGATCAGTGTTATTTACAGCTAAAATTCATGGCTATGGGGACATCTTTTGTCTTTATATATGCCGATCTATTTATGTGTTACATTGAAGAGCAGATTATTTATGATAACACTCACAGTATTTACCTGGAATCTATGGACATTTGTCGGAGGTATCTTGATGACAGCTGGCTGGTCTGGAGGTCAGATTTTGTATATTTACAAGAATTTGTGAATTATTTGAATGAGAATAACTGGGGTATTCATTTTACAGTTAACTTTTATTCCATGAGTATTACTTCTCTAGATGTACAAGTACCTGTACAGGAAGATGGTACTTTGCAGAGTGTTTTTAGGAAGCATCCACTGTTTAATACATTACTGCATGCTTATAGTTGCCACCCACAAAATATTATTAATAATATTCCTAAGTCAGAGTTTCTTAGACTCCATAGGATATGTTCATCAGAGCAGGAACTGTTTGAATATGAACAAGACCTTATTCATAGGTTGTGTGAAAAGTGGTATAAACATCACAATATAATGAATGTTTTAACCTCTATTGGGAATGTGGATAGACAACAACTATTACAACATAAAGTTAAGAACACCAAGATGCAACCACTTAGATTGGTAACAAATTTTGCTAGTAATACACAATTTTTTACCAATTTAGTGCAAAAGCAATGGGATATTTTAGTAATGGATGCTAGATTAATAGATTTGATACCCTACAAATACCTTTTTTTCATATAGAAAAGAGAAAATTATGGGCAGTTGGTTTAATCATTATAAGAAGTCTACTTATAAGGGAACATCTGTTAGCCAAACCACTATAAATGGCCATCCTCAGTTGGGATTTATCCTTGTGGAGATTGTAGTTTTTGTAAGTATGTAAAGAGAAACCATTTACATCTAAAAAGGTTTTTGATATTAAAATCTATGGAAACTGTAATACTGATTGGATTATATACCTGGGAACATGTATATGTTCTGCATTTTATATGGGACAAACCTCCCGTCCTATTAAAATAAGAATTTCAGAACATTTGAGTGACTTTAGATGTGCTTGAACCTCTAATGCTTTGTTTAAACACACACCTTCTAGATTTACTTGTACTATTATTGATAAAATTGTGTTAAATAGAAATAAAATTGTATTAGATATAAAAGAGAAGTTGTGGATCATTAGACTGGGTAGTTTGTTTGCTCCTGGCCTTAATGATCATTTATAGTAGCCAGTTAGCATGAGGGCAGTGTATTTAAGATGAAGAATGGGTGTTGTGTTCATAGCACTGATGAAGACTTAAATGCTGAAACCAGTATGCCATTGAAGAATTAAGAAGGTGAATTTGGAGAGCTGACTTTGTGTACCAGCCTTTGGTTTTGAACTATATGAAGGCAGACCTGATGGAGCTCTAAGAATATGTGACCAACGCAGGTATGAAGCTAGCTTTGAGCAGTATTTTACCATCACCAAGAATGATTATGTACTCCGAACAAAATATTATTGACTTCAGTAATTGGCTTAGCTTCTGGTGTCATTCAAGGGGAGTCTAATGTATATCAGCCTTGGAGGAGATGGCAGATAGTCCTAACTGCTTTGCCAGGGATGGCCTGATATATCTCCACAAAGCTTTTGTATATTAGCTAAAACCTTATCCAACCCCTTCTTCAGGCAATGTCAGTTTTGAAAAGCTTCAGACTTAATAAAACAAAATCCAAATAACATAAAAAGTGTTGCTGCTTAGTACTAGGAGCCAGAACAAACACATTCTCTTCCTACAGGCACTGCTTACCCTGGATTGCATCAGTATATGCATGGTCATGGAGACCTGGCTCAGTACCATTGAGAGTATCCCATCAGTACAGGTTTTCAACCCTGCTTCACTAGATGAAGGCACTAAAGGCAACAGTGTCTCTGTATTTGTAAATTAGAATGTCAACTCCAGGCTCTTTAGACAGGATAACTGCCTGGAGCTCCACCATGTCAACTTACCATTAACAAAACCACATATCACAGAATAGCTAACTTAGGACCTCCTCTAATGTCTCTCCTTGGCCCATATTGCCTACCTGACCAGTATGGAATCCCTATGCATTAGGCCAAACACTATTCTGTTAGGGGACTTCAACTATTCCTCCATTAACTGGGAGACTTATAAGTCCCCTAACATGTATGTCCAAATTTTTTCTGGATTTCATAAATACAAAGTCACTGGACCAATTAGTAAGCATCCCAACTAAGGGAGACAAAATCCTAGACATGGTTCTCATCAGTATGGGATAGCGCTATTCCCCAGTAAGTTCCTCCATTGTCAAATCAAACCTTAAATCAGTCACATTCACCATAAGACTGAAGCCAGAAGCATCCTCAAGTATCACTGCATTCAGAAATTATGCAAAGACAAATCTAAAAAAAAAAAACTGAATGATTACCTGGCTAAATTTAAGATCCCCCTCCAACCTGATGACCCCACTTTGTATGCAAAATCCTTTACCTCCAACTTCTATCCACATGTGACTAGCTATATTGATGCTTCTGTCCCCCTTCAAAGCAAATACAACGCCAAATTTAAAAATAAATTCCAATGGTGGAGCCCAAATACAAATAGGCTTTGTAAAAAAAAAAATAATTTTCACACAGTAATAAATTTAGCTATCACAATATCAAACATGCTATTGCTAAACTTAACAGGGAACTCTGGTCCCTGACCAAATCAACCAAAGCTATATATGAGGTAAAATAGTCACCCAGGCAAAAGACAACCTTCTTTTAAGATATTAGAAACCTCAGAAGCAGTGCCCAGCATTGAAGGGAACTACTAGTAAATGCTCTCACATACTCGGACCCCGAGGACATAGCCAGTCTGCTAGCAGATAAATTTGGCTCTAACTTCACTCAGTCTGTCCCTCTACATTCCCAGATCTCGTCTATCCACACCTACAAACCCCCTCAAATCTCTCAAGAACAAGTCCTCAAAGCCCTTTCCAAGGCCAAGATCACTGCTTCTGTGGGGCAGGGCAAGATACCAGGCTCTGTACTGACTGACCTGAAAAAGAACCTGTCAAACCCCCTACAGAAGCTATTCAATATCAGTCTCCAAACAGGTTTGGTGGCAGAGGAATGTAGGACAGCAGCAGTCTACTCCCTGCAAAAAGATGGGGCATCAACGGACCTAAATAATTATAGACCCTTAAGTCTGATAGTCTCATCTGTAAGGTTATAGACCGTATGATTATGGAATTAATAAATAAGGATATCATTAACTTAGACTGTTGACCCAAGCCGGTTTGGTTTTGTCAAAGGGAGATCCTGCCTTCTTAACCTAATAAACTTCTTTGAGAAGGCTACTGCAGTGACAGAGGAAATCAGTGCATACTGCATATCTAGACCTCACAAAGGCATTTAACACTATCCCACACTCGGATACTGATGATAAACTCTCCCAGCTAAATGTTAATCCCTACATATCTTGTTGGATAGTAAGTCAGTTTACAAATAGACCCCAGGAAATTAGGGTATGTGGCTGTACCTCCTCCAAAAGACCTGTCACTAGTGATGTACCCCAGGGTTCAGTCTCTGGGCCATTCTTGTTTGACATTTATTTCTTGGAGGTCAAAGCTAATGTAAACAGTTTTTGGATTACCAAAGTTACAGGTGACTAAACTTGGTGCCATCATACATGCAAAAGAAGACACCAAAATCCTCGAAGAGGGCCTTTCTCAAACAAATACCTGGTGTCATAACTATGGATTTAAACTAAATGCCAAAAAATGTATATTCATATCTGGCAGACACGACATCCCCTGCAGCTATCACATCGACGACATATCCTTGAAAATTGATTCAATAGTTAGCTACCTGGGAACCTGTTTGGACAAGAAATTGTCATTTGATCACCATGTATCTACTATTGTAAGAAAGTCCTTTTTTCATTATGCTGCATATTAGTAAGGGTATGGGCTCTTGTACCAAGGATGTGTATTCAGAATTTATTATGCCAGTCATTAAGTATAATGCCTGTGTGGCATGTACTTATCAAAACACGTAACTTAAATGACCACAGTCTTTCTCACCACAAGAAAATCAAGGGTCTAAATCATAAAAACTGCACTGACTGTCTCAAAGCCTTGTTCCTTTTTGTGGTATCCTACAGGCTAGTGAGAGGCAATCTCTGCCCTCACCTACACAGTCTCTACAGATCCTATTGTCCATGATCTGCTACATGTCCACATGTACAGTGGTGGAATAAACACCTGCTCAGGAGATCTTAAATTCTTCTGCAGCATAAGTAAAACATGTTGCAGGGATAGGTATGTATCACAGAGGCTACACCTTGTCTGGAAGAGTCTTCCTCACCACATAAAGCAAAGTATTTCCTTTACTGTGTTTAAACGTAATCAGGGTGAAAGGATGGGATTTAGCATGCTTGTCCCTTATGGACAGAAAGAATGTTTAAATGTTCTGCCCAGCTCTGGGCTGTTCATACCTAAATTAAAAAGGCAAAAAACTTTATGGGAATGCAGGGCTTGGTGGCTTTCAAAGATCTTCGTGGATCAATAGCCTAGTAAATATTTATGAACCTGTGACTCCTGCAGTGACAGTAATCAGAAAGTCCTTCTACATAGTGCAACTAATTGCCAAAGGAATATCATCCAGATTCAAAGACGTCATTCCCCTCTATATTCTGCGTAGATTAGGCTAGTTATTGAATCCAAATACCCTCTTTGGGATGTATGTCACTACTAGGCATATCAAGCAACTAAAAAAGTCACAGATATTCCTAACTAGGACTATCACTGGCATAAACGCCCTAAACTACCAGAAAAGATTAGAAGCACTATCTCTATTCAGTATCTCATAGACATCTGGGGGAGATCTATGCCTTTAGGGACCCAGTGGTCCTGGATATCTTTTGTTTCCACAGATCAGATAGTCCCACAAATGTCAGAACCAGGGATCTAAATTTTCATTGTCAAATATAGAAAAAAAACTGTGGTGAGATAAGTTCAATATATGTTCTCTTCCCCACCTCTGGAATACACTCTCATAGCAAATCAAACAGTGTGATACATCATATTCCTTCAAACGAGCACTGGATGATTGGAATGATATTCACAAACTCATCATGGCTCGACTGGCCTAGCCTTCCTTGAAAAATGAGATATAGTCAAAGGGTGGGTGTTGACAACATGTAAATGGTAGCAAGACTCATTTGCCTTTTATTTCATATAATTCATGTTGTGTGTGTGTGTGTGTGTGTCGAGACAAATAGATGGATAGAGACAGAGAATTGCATCACAAAGAGTAGAAAACTCAAAAAGGGAGCATCAGAAATGATAGAACAATAAAGAAAGAATCACAAAACACTGAAAGACTCATGAGTGAATCACAAAACATTGAATAAGTCTGTTCCACTAAAAAAAAGTCCTATCTCAGTAAACTCCTGCTATAAGACTGATATTAAGTGTCATTTTGGAAGTGATCCTTTAGGGAAATGTTTTTTTAGTAGTGACATTTTTAGGATTAGATAGTTAGAGTTATCATACATGAGTAAGGTAGGCAGGGGGAATCCCGCACAGAGGATCACGGGCCTCAAACAGATGCCCTATGCAGTTCGACTAAAGAAACTCCAGCTCTACTCAGTTGCTTACCGCCTACTCAGAGGCGATCTATGCCTGACGTACAAAGCCATGTCTAACCCAGAATTAATGGAAATGCTCCACCTCAGGAAATCCATATCCCTTAGAGCTACATGCTCCAGGGACTTGAACCTCAGCACTGCAATAAATAGGACATGCTGGAGGGACAGATTCATATCCCAGAGGCTCCCCTCACTCTGGAACAGAATCCCAGTTCATGTTAAGCAGAGCCCCTCACTGACCCTCTTCAAGAGAAATCTTGACGAATGGATGGGAGATAGTAAGTTTACCCCTGGGGTCTCTTTTGTGTCCCTGCTTGACAGAGGCACAGTAAACTAATCTTTAAGGGCTATCTTCTGTGACCAACTATACAGAGGCACAGTTAACTAATCTGAAAGGGAGGCGAAAGCCAAACACACTCTGGCTGGGCTTATAAATGCCTCAGGGCAGATAGCCTAGTATCTACCTATGAACCTACGAACCTAAGATGTACACACACACACACACACACACACACACACACACACACACACACACACACACACACAAAACGTATACTAAGCCTGACAAGTCTGATCAACAGTCAGTGACTTTCACACAAACACTTCTTTCCAACATAACAGAAAATTCCGTAGGTACACATTTCTTGTTGACTTTAATCAAATGGAAGAAACTTTGGTGACAGCAAAGTATTTCATCTTGTATCACATCCGTTTGCACAAATGCATGTATCTGCTTACACACATAAATCCCAAGTATCTCACAAAATCAGTGTGCCTCACAGTCACAGCCCATAAGGCCAAACAACACACCAAATACACTTGTTATAGGGGACTCTATTGTCCGGCACACTGATGTCCCACTCACCAGACTGAACAAGGAGAAGGTCACTGTAAGCTGCCTGTCGGGTGCCAGGATCCGCCACATAACACAAGCACTCAGGTCACTCCAAAGCAAGTATAAGTATGACTCCGTCATTGTCCATGCTGGTGTGAATGACCTGAGACGTACCTCCCTGGACTACATGAAAAGAGACATACAGGAGCTCTCTGACCATGTAGCCCAGGCTGGTATGTCCCTGACATTGAGTAGCATCTTGCCCTCACCAAGAATGATGCCACAGTATAAAGACAAAATGATCAGTTTCAACAATTGGCTAAAGTATTGGTGTCATTCAAAGGAGATCCAGTGTCTGTCAGCCTGGGATGACATGCTCGACAAGCCACGTTGCTTCGCTAGGGACGGCTTGCACCTGTCACCCTTAGGCTTTCGTATACTGGCCAAGGCTCTTGCCACCCCCATAGTGCCTTTTTTAGGCAAGGCTCAAAGGACAAACCCACCTCCATAGACAACCCAAAGATAAAAAAACTAAAGGTAATGCTACTTAATGCCAGAAGTCTAAAACTCAAGATGCACGCACTCCAGACTCTCTTCAGTATGGAGAAAATCAATGTCTGTGCAGTAACAGAAACCTGGTTCAAGACTCCTGAGAGCACCCCCAGCACTACCAAGTTATAACTCATACCATGCGTTTCGGCCCCAAAACTCGGACCGAAGCACAAAAGGAGGGGGAGTATCTATATTAATCAAAGATACCTACACCTCCAGGTTAGTGGCACTGCACGAAGCATCAGAAACCATCCATGTGCAACTAACAGCGGGCAAAACTGCCTTTCAATTTGTAGACTGCTACAGAACACTGGAGAATATGAAGGTCTCTCCAAACACTATGTTATTGGGTGACTTCAACTACCCAAACATTGACTGGGAAAACTACTCAAGCCCAAACACCCTCGCCCAACAGTTCCTTGAATTTATAAACTCTAATGCAATGGAACAACTGGTCACCACTCCCACAAGAGGGAACAACATATTGGACCTGGTCATCACCAACATGGGGACTCTATGTTCCACACCAGAGGTAAACCCCTCATTGGTTAGATCAGACCATAAACAAATTTCCGTGGACATCCATATCCTGTCCCCACCCCACAGCCAAGGAAATCACTGTAAAGAATTTCTCCAAAGCCAACTTTGCACTTCTCAAGACTGAGGTGGAATCCTTTAAAGCCCCTGGGCCAGAGGATAATACAGCCCAATCCGCAGAATCCTTTACAAATGCATTCTATGAGCACCTGCAGGAATGCATGGATCGTGCTATCCCAAATAAAACCAAGACTCACTCCTCCAAAAACAGGAGACCGGTCTGGTGGACCCCAGCCATAAATAAGCTATACAACAGAAGGAGGAAGCTACTACATGACAGAGCAAAATCCCAAAAAGGGAAGGCATCTCTGATCAGTATTAGCAAGAAACTTCAATCCCTCATAAAATCATCAAAGGCCAGTTTCGAAAGAAAAATTGCCCTAGACACTAAAGATAATCACAAGACCTTCTTTAGTTATGTCAGAAACATGGGCGGAAACTCCCAGATATGCTCTGAATTGTTGCATAATGGTACAAAATATACTGAACCTACAGACATAGCCAACATCCTGGCAGACAGATTCAGTGCAAACTTCTCCCCCCCTTTCCCCCCAAAGGAGCAAAAGCCTATCCCAACTGAATGTAACCTCCCTGACATTGCAAATGCACAGGTGAAAGCTGCCCTCTCCAAAGCAAAAAACACAGCATCTATGGGACTGGACGGTGTCCCAGGCTGTGTCTTACACGAGCTCCAAGAAGAACTGAACCCTCACATTAAGTCACTGTTCAAACTTAGCCTTACTACAGGATATGTACCCAAAGAATGGCGTACAGCTACAGTGGTCCCACTCCACAAAGGTGGTGCCACAACGGACCCTGGAAACTATCGACCCATAAGCCTGACTAGTCTGGTCTGTAAAGCTATGGAGCGTATTATCATGGAACTCATAAACAAAGACATTGGGAGCCACCAGACACTGGACCCTACCCAATTCGGCTTTGTTAAGGGCAGATCTTGCCTCTTAAACCTAGTTGATTTCTTTGAAACAGTTACCAAAGCCATAGATGAGGGCAAGATAGTCCACACAGCCTACCCTGGACCTCGCAAAAGCCTTCGACACAATACCCCACTCGGGCATCATAAATAAGCTTACCAGCTTAAATATCAACCACTATGTCACAAGATGGGTAGCAAACTGGCTCAGAGATAGAACCCACATGGTCAGAATCGCAGGTGCCATGTCTGAATCCAAACCAGTTACAAGTGGCATCCCACAGGGCTCAGTTCTGGGACCTCTCTTGTTCGGTATATACTTCTCTGAGGTTCAGGCTAACACGGGGAGATTATGGCTGACAAAGTTCGCAGATGACTGCAAACTGGGGGCCATAATCGAATCTCCAGCTGACACAAGCATCCTCCAAAAGGGTCTCACAGAGACGGATGCTTGGTGCCAGAGCCACGGCCTCAAGCTAAATGCTAAAGTGCATAGTCATCCCCTTTGGGAAAAACAAGGTGCCCACAAATTACCACATAGGTGGTAATCCATTAAGTACGGAAGAAGTAATTAGAGATTTGGGGACCAACGTAGATAGTAATTTCTCCTTTGATAATCACGTTGCCAAAGTGGTTAGAAAGACCTTCTATATAGCCCACCTTATCACGAAAGGGTTCGCATCTAGATCAAGAGAGGTCATTGTGCCCCTCTACTCGCCACTCATCAGGCCCATAATTGAATACAATGCCCCTTTTGGGATGTACCTTACCCGACACCTGCAGCAACTGGAGAGACCCCAAAAGTACCTCACCAAGAGGATCATGGGCTGCAAACAGATGTCCTATGCAGCTCGACTAAAGAAACTCCAGCTCTACTCAGTTGCTTACCGCCTACTCAGAGGCGATCTATGCCTGACGTACAAAGCCATGTCAAACCCAGAATTAATGGACATGCTCCACCTCAAAAAATCCAAGTCCCTTAGAGCTACACGCTCCAGGGACCTAAACCTCAGCACAAAAATAAATAGGACATGCTGGAGGGACAGATTAATTTCCCAAAGGCTCCCCTCACTCTGGAATAGAATCCCAATTCATGTTAGACATAGCCCCTCGAAATCGCAAATTCACCCCTGGGATCTCTCCTGTGTCCCTGATAGATAGAGGCACAGTAAACTAATCTTAAAAGGGTACCTTCTGTGACCTACTTTACAGAGGCACAGTAGGCTAATCTAATAGGGATGCTGAAGCCAAATACACTCTGGCTAGGCTTATAAATGCCCTAGGGCAGATAGCCTAGTATCTACCTATGAACCTATGAACCTATAAGTCATATCACAAGTCAGTTGTGTTCAGTCGCTTGATTTCTCACAGCCTCCAAAAATAACCACTTTCTGACTTGTTTCAACCCTCTTATTTTTGGTAAAGTAACATATTTCAGCTTGTTTATTACACACACACACACACACACACACACACACACACACACACACACACACACACACACACACACACACACACACACACATTCTGTCTTTGTCAAGTTAAAGCAACAGTCAGATGTTCGTCATATCGATCACTTCTTTATGGATTATATCCTGCCAAGAATATGACATCTGGCCAGCTTTCAGAGCTTCAGGGCACTTTCCACATGCTCAAACCATTAGGCAGCTCAAGCCGAGCAGTCTAAATATAGGAGTTTGAGCACCAAACCCTTCAGAGCTTTCCTGCCATTGATGAGAGTGCTAATCTGTGGGTTTTCAAGGATAAATAGTGGGCTTGTGCAGTTCCTTTGCTGGGCAAGTAAGTTCCCTTTTGGGAAAAACCTTATACACACAAAAAAATATTATTTTATTCTACTTTCCTGCTCAGGAACATTATTTTTGAGATAAGAGCTGGTTTATCAGATCACTCGTATTTTACCGTGGAACAATCTGGTGTAGCACCTACAGCTACTATGGACTGGGGGTTAGCCATATCCTCTGCAGTTCTTGGGGCTCCCATCTGTAGGCAAGGGAGAGCCACTCTTCATGGTCTTGGGATAGGGAGTAGGGAAGGCTTCCCTGTTTAGTCAGAATGTTGTGTCCATCCCTAGGGAAGCTGCTGCTGCCATTAACAACTCTGTTGTCCCCAATTTTTGTATCAAACAGAAAACTTAGCCTATCTCCTCCCTCTCAAATTGTTCTAGACAGGAGTACTTCACTTGATTTGGCTCAGGGTTTAAATTTAGTCTATTGACCCTTCTTACAAGGTGGTTTATGGGAAAAGAAAGAGGGATGCCTCTTTTCTTGAAGAGATTCAAGACTTTAAAGCTGAACAGGAAGATGAAGGGGCAGATGTAAGTTTTTTCCCTCAGTTTTCTGATTTAGTGCACATATCTGTCTGATTCTTCCCATGGGGATTTCTCTTTCTGTGAAACTATTTCCAGAATGTATGAGTGTTTTAGGTGGTGAACACTGAGGTTTCTCAGTCCCTTAGAAAATGCTATGAGCTGTTACAGTTGGAATTTTCACTACCTTCATCCTTTCCTCCAGTGCTGTCAGCTTTGGAGGATGTGTGTGTGTCACTGCCTGTATTTTCCTGACAGTCAGCCTGCTGCCTTTCAAGAGGCAGATAGATTGTGTAAAGTTCCTCGGTCTTAAGGTTGTATATAAGCATCCCAAAGCTGACCCAGCAGCCATAGTTTTAGTTAGCCTTACTGCTGCTGCTGAACATTTAGTTGGTTACAATCCGACTCTTTCTGACAAAGACTGAAAAATAGTTGATAAATACAGGAAAAAATATATGCAACTTTGTTTTTCAGAATTTTGACTTGTCAGGCTAATATTCTATTTATTCTAATTGTGAAAGTATGAGGAATGTTTTGACTGCAGTTTCTTCTTATAAGGAAACATCTGCTTTAAATGGTTTAATTTCTTCCATTTTACAGGTCACAACTCATTGTTTAAAGTGTGTGTATGATTCTATTCATATTTCCTCCAGGGCAATAATCACTGGTACTGTCTTGAGGAGGTTTTAGATTAAGTGAAAAATAAGATTTTAAATTCTCCTTCGGATAGGGATTTTGTTTTTGTTCTCACTGCTACAGAGGTTATCAAAAAGTGTGAGACAGCTAAGTTGATTCAGGAAATCTCTTAAGATTTTTCAGCCTGCCTTCTATATATTTTCTAAGGGATTCTCTAACCACTCATCATATTTTGACAAGAAACAAAATGCTGGAAAACAGATGTTTAAGAAGAAATTACAAGGGTGTTTCAAGAAGAATACAGAAACTCCCCAAAACCAAGGACAGTCCAACAAGTCAGAATGATTGCTTAAGTGACCTTGTACCCCTCTTCCACCTTGGCAGTCCCTTTTCCCTTCTAGAAAGTTGGGTGTCTCTACTTCTCTCTTTGGCAGTAGATAGTTTCAGACTAATGGGCTCTGAAGATCATTCAAAGTTACAAATGGCAGTGGCTGGAAATTCCTCCTTTTCAGGGGGTAATTCTTTATTCACTTGACTAGACTCCTCTATTTCCCCAAGTCCTTCAACATGTGTTATTATAAAGAGTGATATAGCCAGTTCCTACTTCCCAAGTTGGGAGAGTTTTTTTTTTTCAGGGATTTTTTGATGTCAAAGAAAGAAAATACTCTTTGTGATAGTGCTCAAGTTCAAAATGCTGTCACTCCACAACCTGTTATCCCATTTTTCTCATTTTCATTTTCCTGGTAACACTAGCTTTAAAAGATGCTTATCACCACATCCCTATTCATCCAGTCATCGGGTGTTTCTTAATGTTTTGTATGTCTGTATCACATTATCAATTCTCTGCTTTACCCTTTGGACTAGCCACTGCACCAAGAGTATTCACAAAGTTTCTGGCTTCAGTTACAGTTCATTGCAGGCTACATGGTATCAACAGTTTCCATATTTAGATGAGTTGGTTATCTTTGCAGAGCCTTCTTCAGTGTGTCAGGAATATCTCACTACAAGCTGGTATTCCAAGAGAACATTCAAAAGTGCCGAGGAGAGCAATTACCTCTTTTTTCCTGGATGAGAACCCTTTTGTAATGAGGTGTGCCACATAGAAGGATTTCCTGACTACTATGGCAATGTGATTATCAAAGGAGAGACTACTGTCCACCTGGGTCGCAAGGTCTCTTATCACACATTCAGCATTAAGTAGACTGCCGTTTATGTGGTAGTTCATGGGTACAGAGTTTTTACCAAAGGGGATGACAAAGCACTTTTTGGCATTGAGGTTGAGGCCATGCCTCTGACACCAGGCATTTGTCTCAGGGAGGCCCTTCTGTAGGATGTCCCCATCATTTGGGGACTCGACTATGGCTCCTAGTTTCCAGTCATCTGCAAACTTCATTAGCCAGAGGCCTTCTGTGCTAGCCTGTACTTCAGAGAAGTAGATACCAAACAGGAGAGGTCCCAGGACTGAACCCTGTGGTGCTCCACTTGTCACTGGTTTGAAGTCAGATATGGAGTCTGCAACTTTTACAGTGTGGGTTCTGTCAGTGAGCAAGTTGCAACCCATCTTGTGACGTATGGATTTATACCTAGTTTAGTGAATTTAGCTATAATTCCAGAATGGGGGATGGTGTCGAAAGTTTTGGCGAGGTCAAGATAGGCTGTGTGAATCACCTTACCCTCATCTACGCCTTTGGTGACTGCCTCAAAGAAGTCGATCAAGTTCAGAAGGCATGATCTGCCTTTCACAAACCCGAACTGGGTGGGGTCCAGAGTTTGGAGGTTACCAATGTCTTTGTTTATGAGTTCCATGATGATATGTTCCATGGCCTTGCAGACCAGACTCGTCAGGCTAATAGGGCAATAGTTTCCAGGATCAGTGATGGCTCCCCCTTTGTGGAGTAGGATAATTGTTGCTGTGCGCCATTCAGTGGGCACAAAGCCTGACGTGAGACTATGATTGAACATGGTGCTCAGGTGGGGAGCCAGTTCGTTCTGAAGTTCGTGTAAAACACAGCCTGGGATGTTGTCCAGTCCCATGGATGCTTTGTTTTTGGTTTTAGAGAATGCAGCATTTACCTGCATAGATGTGATTACAGGGACTCTGCATTCTTCCTGTATAGATATGGGCCCTTTAGGGGGTGAGAGGGGGCTAAAGTTAGCACAACCTATCTGCCAGGATGTTGGCAATATCAGTTGGTTCTGTAATTTTTGTGCTGTTGTGCTGGAACTCAGAGCAGATCTGGGTGTTGCCATTGAGATTCTTGACATAGCTATAGAATGCCTTTGTGGTTGCCCTTAGAATCAGTGGCGATTTTGTTTTTGTAGCTAGCTTTGGAAGATCTTATAAGGGATCTCAACTTCTTACTGAGGCTGACCAGGGATCTCCTCCACTCATGGGATTTTACTCTCTTTTGCAACAGTTTCTTCCTTCTTTTATAGAGTTTGTTTATGGCAGGAGACCACCAGATTGCCTTCTTTTTTTTTGGAGGATAGCGTCTTGGTTCTGTTTGGGATAGCACGATCCATGCACTCATGTAAGTGCTTATAGAGTGCATTTGTGTAGGATTCAGCAGTCGTAACTGTATTTTCCATCTGCATGGGTGTCACGAAGTTCACCACTTCTGTGTTAAGAAGCATGAAGTTGGCTTTGGAGAAAATTTTTACCATGGTTTCCTTAGTGGTGGGTGGGGGCGGGATGCAGATATCTAGGGTGATTAGCTTATGGTCAGATCTGACCAAAGAGGAGTTGACTTCAGGTGTGGAACACCGGTCACTCATGTTGGTAATGACTAGGTTTAGAATATTGTTGCCCCTAGTGGGGGTGTGGATATGTTGATCCAGGGCATTGGAATTTATGAATTCCAGAAAGCGTTGAGCGAAGGAGTTGGTACATGAATAGTTTTCCCAGTTAATAGTGGAGTAGTTGAAATCGCCCATTATTAGCGTGTTTGGTTGAACCCTAATATTTTCCAGTATATCAAGAAAAGAGGAGTGGGAATCCTGGGGCATGGTGGGATATCTATTGCAAGGTACAATTTGGATTGCAGTTTTGCCTAGAGTTAGTTGCACTTGAATAACCTCGGATGCGTTATGCTGCGCAACTAGTCTGGAGGTGTGGATATCCTTAATGAATATGGACACACCTCCACCTTTGGTGTTCTGGTCCAGGTTAGATGGCCGAAAAGTATGGTATGAGTTATAGCCTGGTAATGCAGGGGTGCTCTCTAGAGCCTTGAAGTAGGTCTCAGTCACTGCACAGATATCGATGTTCTCCATTTTAAGGAGTGCCTCAAGTGAGTGCATTTTGAGATTTAGACTTCTAGCATTGAGTAGCATTACCGTCAGTTTTTGCTTGCCTGTTCCTGTTGTAGTGATGAATTTGTCATTTGAACCTTGCCTAAAAAAGGCACTATAGGGGAACTCATAATCTTTTCAAATCTCAGTCCTGGTGTTTGTCAGAAGAGAAATCACTCTTCTAAATCAGCAAGTATCCCTAAATCCATGCACCTCCCATCTCTCCAAAGCAGTCAGTCACCACTGATGCTTTTTACTGTGCATGGGGAGCAGTTTCAGGAGGAGTAGAAGTACATGGTACTTGGGACACCAATGATAGATACAAGCAAACTAAGCACATAAATGTAAAAGAGATACTTTTCTGATCAAGACTGTCAAATATCTGAATCATCGTTGGTCCCCTGGACCTCCTCAAGTTGTTACAGACAATATCACAGTTACTTGGTACACCAGCAAGCAAGGGGGAAACCAATTTTCAGAGTAAGTGTGTTAGTTTGCAGTATAGCTTCACAGAAAAATCTTATTCTGCAGGTATGCTACATCTGTCATTGCAAAACTGTGTGGCAGAGAAGCAGAGCAGGACAAAGGCAGACCCTCACAAATGTAAACTAGATCAGGGGGGCTTCCAAGATTTGATCCATCTGTGAGGAGTTCCACAAGCAGGCCTACTTACCTCCTATCTGAACAATCAGCTGGCAAACTTCTTCTCCAGGACTCCATGTAAGAAGGCCTGAAAGACAGATGCCTTTTCTCTTCTTTGAATAGAATTTTCCTGTATGCTTTTCCACCCTTTTTTCTGATATCCATGGTACTTCTGAAGATTCAGAAGAAATCCCCCAAGGTCACTGTGGTGACTTCCTTCTGGCCCAGGCAACAGTGGTTCTCTCTTCTTTTGGAAATGAGCATCTTCACAGAATGGATATACTTACGTAGGAACAGGGGCATTTGATAGTCTAACCCCAATCAACTTCAGCTAATAGTGCTTTAAATTCCTTTTAGGCACCTGTTTACTTGTTTACTAAGGATGAGCAGCAGGTACTATTGGAAGCATGAAAGCCTGTGACTAGAAAATCATGTATTAGCAAATGGGAAAGGTTTTATAGTTGGTGGCAACAAAATAACCAGCACACATTCAGGGCTAGTGTTTCAATGGTTTTATTATATTTGCATGAGATGCTGTCCTTTCATCTTTCTTACCATCATGGTTCCTTTATCATCCATTTCAGCATTTCTGCCCATTGAGCCTCTTGTTTCAATACATTCTCGTGTCAGAATCTTTTTCAAAAGGGCATTGGGTAAGGGACCTCCAAAAAAACCAGTGGTTCCTCCTTCAGATCTTAAGTTTGTGTCAGAGAAGCTAACACTTGCTCTATTTGTATTAGTTCATCTGGGTGACTTGAGGTTCTTAAAATGGAAATCTGTTTTACTAATTGCCCTGACTTCTGCAAGAAGAGTATCTGAGTTGCAAGCTGTTATGGTGAGACAGTGTTATCTCATTTTCCACAGAGACAGAGTTTCTTTGATAATGAATCCTTTTTATGCCTAAAATGGTATTCAAGTGTACTTTAAGCCAAACTGTCCATCTCTTTATTTTCTTATCTTAAAGCAAAAATGAGGGAGAACGAATAGTCCATACATTAAATTTCCACAGATAACTCCGGTATTATCTTTGTGATGTTATGAGGTAGTGGCATCTATGCCAGGAAGAGTAGGGCAGTACATGTGTAAATATGCCAGCATAGCTAGCTGAAGTTTTGTAAAGAATTTTATGTTATTTGACTATCACACTGATCTGTACAGATGTTTGAGTTCAAAATGTATTTAGGTCCTACTGGACAGAAAAGAGATATACGTGTATGTCAGACAGTATTATTATAACAGATTAAATGTACATGTTTTAACAGAGAGCACTGGAAGGGTGGAACGTTTGAAATTGTGTTATAGCTTTCAGATGCTGCCACAGATCTTAGCAAAGCTTTGTGTATGTGTATTGTACCAGAGTCAGGAGATCACAGGTGATGTCATCCTCTAACTAGCATCTGGTTTCTTTGGAACTCTTGCAGCAGCACTTTGGAACCTGGCAGGAAATATTTCTGACAGGATATATATATCTCACACATCGACACAGACAAAGACAGACATCATCTTGCTTTTGCTGTGATAAGACACTCAGCACACATCAGCTTGCCTTGCTTTAGTAAGTAGTCAGGGAACAGTAATTCTTTAGTTGCCCAGAGACATTTAGTGAGAATAGTTTAGTATTGTTTTCTGCACCCCTAAGCAACTATCCAATTGCATTATTTTTATCTCTGTGGTTGAAACTCTGTTGTTTATTGTATTCAGTATTCTCCTGTTTTCTGTTTTATTATTTATCATTAAATATTTTAATACCTTTCATTGTGGCTGGTCCTTTAGAGAATACTTTTAACATCTTGAGAGTACTTATGCTTGTTTTAATGACAATGTGACCGCTCTTGAAAGCCTTGCTGCTTTGGTCACACACTACCATTTGTATTAGTATTAATTTTACACAGTATAATTGGGTACCCTTTGTAAGAGCCTTAGGGTAGCTGACTGGTGGCAATGTGATTACCTCAGAGTCTGGACAGAAAGGGGTACAGCTAGTAAATCTCTGCCAGCTTTTCACAGGTGTGTGTGTGTGTGTGTGTGTGTGTGTGTGTGTGTGTGTGTGTGTGTGTGTGTGTGTGTGTGTGTGTGTCTCTGGAGTGAAGAAAGTTGGACATATGTATCCACAGAAAAGAAGAGTAATGTTTTTAACAATAACACTAATAATAATAACACAAACAGTGCAGGAGCTCATAGAAGGAAGACTAACTTTGTGGGCCAACAGCATGGTTCTAACAACGGAGTAAATTTTCAGCATCCTGCCTCAGGCTACAACCTGAGGCAGGGACCTCTGAAAGTTTATTACAGTTCACACCAGAAACAATAGAGAGTGAAGGACTGGAAAGTCAGTCTTCAGATCTAAATGGATTAAAACACACAGTAGTGTGTAATACGCAAGGTGACTTTAATATTTTTAATTATTCTGAGTTTAAAGTGGATTTCGTGCTGGCTGATTTGCTAGCAAAAGGGGCTTACTTTTGTCCCCACAGTAAAAACTAACATAGCTGAATTAATTACTGATTTTAAATTGTTTATAAGAAAACTTAACTTTAAAGTTTTGTTTGGGGAGGGGCAACACAAGTAACACCATTTTATATATCTAGTACTTTCTGCCCTCAGTTACAACCTAGTGTAGCTTTGTTTGAAAAAGTGTGTATATTAGATTTTTTTAATCAAGTAACATGGAATAAAAAGTTTGCATTACTTCCTTGCAAGTTTGTGGATTTATTTCTTTTGTGGAGCATTAGTCGTTTTGTTCCTGTTTTTCCTGGTTTGTTTTGGAAAGGGTTGGATTCTAAAAGCAACAGCCTGGTCCTCTATATGTACTTTTACAAAGCAATAGATATTTAATTCCTTCTCTAGGTCTAGATCAGGCTTTGTTGGACCATTCTCCAGGAGCTCCTGTACACTTTCCCTTCCACCTCCGTAATGTAGTAAGCTAGGGTAATCTACTCATATAGCTAAGGCTGCTGCAGCAGTGATTAATATGTTGAACCTAGTACAGCTGTGTAAGTAAACTTACTATAACAATGGATGTTTGAGTGATCATTGCTACAGTAGCCACTCCCTCCCCTTTGTTTTTTGATTATGCCAGGGTGAGCATGTGTATGTTTATATTTTCACTCCTAGTTATGTCCTCTCAGGGCCCAGCCTCCCTCTTTCAGTTATCATGGAAGCTCTGAAGGGCTTGTCACTCAAACATATCTTTTTAGGCAACTCAGCTTAAGCTTTGCGTGTGTAGAAGGTGCCCTGAAGCTTTGGAAGTAGGCCTACTGTTATATCCTTGGCAGGATATAACCCATATAGCTAAGGCTACTGCAGCAGTGATCATTCAAACATCTGCTGTTTTGGTAAGTTTACTTACACAACTATACTTCTTCCACCTACTAAAAATAGCCACTTTCTGACAGAGTTCACCTCTGATGTTTGTTAGTGAAGAACAAATGGTGGCCTTGGTAGTGTATTTCAGCTTGTTCCACAGAAACATGCACTGCCCCAAGATGTCAAAACATTGCTTATTTGATTTCAAATAGTCTGTCTACCACACTCCTAAATTTGTTCTTGTCCTCTGTGCTGCTATCATGCTGCTGAGTCCATCAAATTTGGGGGGGGGGGGGCTTGTTTTTCCTAGGATATGTTTAGAGTCCATAGGTAGACATTCTTCCTTCTACCTGCCACCATTCCTTTTGAATTCATCACCTTCCCTGATGCAGGAGTGTGAGGCAGAGGATTAATTTCAGAGGTTTCTTAAATTTTGTTTAATTATTTTCAGGATTATTTATTTTACTTTGTAAATACCAAGGTTACAAAGAACTCTTTGCAGTGATTGCAAGAATGCATAAACATTAGTCCATCCCAATGGTTTAGAGGCAGAGCAGCCATCTGTATGTCTGTGACCTAAGTTCAGAAATGAGGTCAGGATGCTGGTAAGGCTGGATGAATGTAGGAAATAGGATGGAGTATTCATAGGCCATCTCACCTCTTGTGGGCAGAGGTCTTGGAGAGGAATGCAGCTTGTTATTCATCTGAGGGAGACTAAGGGTCTTGGAGCTGAGCAGTTCTGTAAAAAGTGAATTACAGCCTTGCTGATGTAGTTGCATGTCACTCCTCCTTGGTAGAGATTCTGACCAGAGCTACAGCAGTGTTACACCTTCCAGCTTTCAGTGTATCGCTCTGTATTGCTTTGTATTGTGTCATTGGTCTCCAGCTGTAGGAAATATGCTGCAAGGCCAATTTTATGAGAATCTAGGGCCCTGCAGTGTGAAAGGACATATCTGTGATTGTCTAGTTGAAGCTATTGAGGTAGCTGGGATGTGTGGATAATGTGTCTAGAAAAATAGGTAGATGCTCAGCAATGAGTCAAGAAGGGAAAGTGAAGCAAATTGCAAAAAAAATGTATAAGCATTAAAAACAATTGCAATACAATTAATTCATGAAATCCCTTATTTGGAAGACTTTTCTTTAGTCCAAATAAGGAGCCTTTGTATTAATTTGTACTGGCATTCAGTTCTTAACCAAAATGTAATCATGTTTTATTGTTGCCAGCTTGTTTTGTCCTTCACTGTTTTATACTGTGTGGTGTATAGTGTTAAGCACCTTACTAAATCAAAAACTAAAGATAGCAGGCACACCTTCCTTTATAGCTGAAAGACTGGATAGTCACACATTTATATAAATTGCAAATAAGCTACAGCAAAATAGTATATTTTGTCTCCAGCCTACAAAGTCAAGTGCACCACTCCGTTGCACTAAAAATACTAGCTCAAGTTACAAAACATGCTAAGTATATGACATTTCAAAATGGTCCCCAGTGTACTTAAAACCAAACAACTGCTCTGCAGTTGTCTAATTCAAAAATACAGTACACCTATATTCCTTAGATCAAAGCATTAAAACATAATGTATACTTAAAAGTCACATAATTGCCATGCAGGCTTTGTACTCTAACGTGGAAAAATCCCGAACAAACTAAAAAAATCTCATGACCAAATGATTTGACTGTGTGCTACTATTCAATGACAAGATGTCAGATGAGTGCTACCCAAATTAAATCAAAAATTTTAAACATAAAAACATTTTCTGAAGCCATAAGAATTATCCTGCAATTATCAGTACTTGACCTTGTGCTATAATGCACTGACAAAACCTTCTAGAAACAGTTCTTCCCAACTAATAGTACCATTAAAAGATGTCATTTTTTCAATAAAACTTATTTGAAACATTCTTGGCTGTCTGGCATTTATCCTTCAGTAGTCCTTGCTCTTTCTCTCCTTTCCTTTTTTCTTTACTCTAAATAAAGTAAATCTTCCTTTGTCTAGCATACATTCCACTCACTGCATAATTCACCTTCGATTGTATTTCACTTACACTTTTAAACAGCTTTTCCTGTTTGCTCTTACTTTTAGTTTGTTGCCTACATCATTTCCCTTATTAATACCTGTACATGTATTTTTTCTTGTCTGTGCCATGTATGGATTTCTGTATTTTGCTGTACTATTTTTGATCTCATTTTTGTTTGTATATTTAATGTAAAGTTTAAATCTTGTTAATAGTTGGTACTGTTGAGCTTATCACCTTAGGCTGAAAAGGGGGGGGGGGTTTCGGTACTTGCGTATTATCGCAACCAGATTTTGTTACCTCCTGTAACTCGTAATCTGATCACAAAATGACTTTCTGCTTAAGTAAGAAGGGGTGTGTTAATTCTTAACTGCTGTTTTGCCACTTTGGGAGTGACATGTAGGAAGAGGAACAACTGCAGATTTTGTTTTATCGGGTAGCGTCCTTTACCGCTTTCTGTCTGTGTTGTGCTTTGCAATGGAACTGTAGGCTGGTGCTTTACTGAGAGTACTGGGAAGCAGTGATTTTGGCTTCCTGTTCGAGGCTTTTTAGAAAAGACCTGAAGTGTGAGTGTGTGCCACTGTCACTGGAAGATCTTGGCCTTATATTTGTGTGTGTGTGTGTGTGTGTGTGTGTGTGTGTGTGTGTGTGTGTGCGTGTGCATGTGTGTGCGTGTGTGCGTGTCTTCAGCTTAGCAGTTTAGGAGTTTCGCTGAAGGGCTTACACGTTTCAATGATGGCTTGTCATTTACAGACTTTGGAGTGCGTAGGGCAGAGTTCAGATCACCTTTATGTGTGCTACTACATTCAGAGAAAGCAAAGCGGCTTGGAAATGAGCCGTATTTCCTCTGCCAAACAGGCATAATTTATTCAGGTCTGCTCATCATATTTTGCATGAAATCGCCACCAGATTTGTAACCTGCTGTAAATAGTAATGTGATCGCAAAACGACTTTGTGCTTCAGTGACAAGGGGTGTGTGAAGGGTTAAGTACTGTTTTGCAACTTTGTGAAAGCAAGGAATAGGAATCTGGCATTCTTTATTCCGCCATGCTCATGTTATTTCTGGCTGAAGTTATCTACCAAGGACGAGGACTGTGGCCGTTATTCCAGTTAGTGTTTCAGAAGGAAGGTGATAGAAAAAGTGATTTGGACTTCAGACACCCCTTTCTACTTCACTATACAGTCGGTTTGCAATAACATCAGGAACTACACGGGCTTAGAAATCTGGTTGCGATAATACGTAAGTACCATTTTTTTCTTGCCCATTTGGACTAACCTGGTAAACAAAGGCAAATAAACAAATGAATAAATGTAACGATGATACTGGGAAACCAGATATAATGCATATCTGATAAGTCACATTTCTGGGATTAGCACTAGTCAAATGCTTTGTTCAGCTCAAGAGTGAAGAGTCATTAATGAAAGCAGTAGCTCCAAACTGAGGCAAGCTATATTTTAATGTTTTCACCACAGCCTGCAAATCTGGAGTTCTGGTCCATTGCACTTATGTTGAATATGTGGTCTCTTCCTTAGTATGAGAGACTTAATTTTTTCCCCCTCCTCATTCCCTATTCATAGCATGGTTTCAGGACCAAGGAGAAAAGACATAGACTGACTGACAAGAACAGTCTTGTTTTGGCTGCATCAGATTTGGTTTTCCTCTGTTCCAGAAGCTGAGAAGTGCCCCCCTCATCCAAGTCCAGTGATTTAAAGTTCTTCTGTAATACGTTCAAGGAAGCACCAATTCCCCTGAACCATAATGCTGAATATTTGGATCCTGAATATATAGCTGTTGTCAGGTTTAATGCTTCAAGAATGTAGAAACTTAGGAACAATACTAGGCAAGTGATCACCTAACCGTATACACCTTTAAGTAGACAATTTTAACATTTTTTGCCAGCCTTTGCTAGCACTTAATAGTGCTCACCTCCTAAATCAAACAGGACCATACATGGTAACCCTGGTGCAAATTTATGTTTACCCATCTAATCAACAAGCCTAGCTTTAAAGCAGACAGAGTAGTACTTTGCTTGACATATAGTGGTTGTTGATTAGATAGGCTGGGAATATATTGAGTTTAGTCTTGTTTATTTGTTGGTGTAAACATAGATCCCTAGTACAAGTGTTTATAAAGCTGCTGGTTTTGCAAAGAAACAGAAGGTCAGATAAGACTGTGTCTCTCATGGTTCAAAAAGCAAGACACAGGTCACCTTGGAGCAGCCAGTAGGCTGCTGAGGTAAGAAGAATTGTGGTAATCTTGTGGGATAGTTGATGGATTTAAGGCCTTTAATTTTGTGATTAAAAATAATTTGGGCCTTTCCAGTTGTATGATATGCTTATATTTGAACATACCAACAAATATGTATTCAGTGATGGGTCTGATAAGAGAAGATTACAGTAATAAGGTGACTTCTTTGGATCGTGAAGATACTCCCTTGAAAATTAACCTGGGCAGATAGTAGTATTTCCTGACTGTGGTGGAAACATGATAATCAAATGAGAAAGAGTTGTCCACATAAGGAGGCACATAAAAAGAATATACTGAAGTGATAGATTTCTAACCCAATGTGCCCCCTATTGAGTAAACTCCCCCTACACCTCAAGTCATGTAAAACATTGACTACCTTTAAATCTATTCTGGATGATAGGATGGGTAATCGTAAATTTATCCCTGTGGTATGTAGTACAGCACTTTAACAGGACAGCCCTAAATTATTCCTTGTGTATAGGGTTTAAATGTCTTGGCTTTTCAATGGACCTTGTGTCTGTTATGCTCCTGTGAACTATGAACAGATCAATCTGTGTGGTACTTTTACAAGCCTAAAAGCAAGTTATCTATGTGGCTCACTTGACGGAATGGGAGGGATTTGGTGATTTTAATGTGAGCAGCAAAAACATAGCTTTAATCCCTTTATTTGTCTAGTAGTTACCACTTTAGATTACCCTTTGTCCTTCCTCAGACATTTATCTGAAGTATTCTATGGTTAAAGTTTGTCGTTAAGACAGTTCACCTTTCTTTTGAGTCCATTGAGTCCTTACGTATTTCATCCTGATGAATGTTGCTTGCAAATTCTGTAGAGGTATCCTTCCTGTGCAGCTTCTAACAGGTAGTCTTGCTAAGGGATTTTAATTTTATTTTGTATTATTTCATTCTTCTTTTTGCCATTTCACTGTTCTACCATTTGAATCTGTGGCTTCAGATGAGGTCAGCTACTGATCCTGGTAAGGACTCTCATTCTGTTTTTTTTTTTTTTTAAACAGAATTTATGTGAGCCCTGAAGGCTTCAGAATTACATAGTTTGTAGAATGAATAATCAGTCTTGTTTTTTTATTTCTTTTTCTTAGAATAAACCTCCCCTTGTCCCATAATTTACTTTGTATCTTGGAACAAACAGTAGATATGTCATTAATATAGCTCCTGAATTTCCTGTGTAACACTCAGTACATTTACGAATGATTTACTAAGAATCCAACCCAGTACTGGCTCCCCGCAACAGAGTGGATGTTCATATGGCACTGCGGTAGTGTCTTTAACATATGTCTTTGTACAGGAACTCCAGTTAGTTGTGTGTCTTTTACTTAAAGGAGGTGATGATAGCTTTGAAGCAGACCACACCATCCAGGTTAGGACTTTGTATTCTGAAGAATTGTTCAGTAGTGAAAATTGGTTTTAGGAGTCCATTTGCAGCATTTTGCTAAAGAGGAAGCTTCATGTCCATAGTGTAGGACATCTGTGTTGTGGCAACCATCTGGGTAGGGCTTCCAGAGGTAGAGAAAGATTTGACAGGGCATACCTTCAGGAAGTTCTGAACTGGAGGAGAAATTACTTAACACTTCACATTTGATTGCTGTATGTAGATTCACAGCACATTGAGAAATTCATGAAAATATATATCTAAAAGATTAGTCAGGTCTATATCAGAACATCGAAGTATTAAAACTTTGAATGTTCTGATATTGAACACTGTTCAGCGAGCACTAAGAATAGCGAAGCTGCAGAACAGCAAATTCTTTCCTCAGGAAAGAATTCGGTTGGCCATTTCTGTGGCTTCGCTATTCTTAGCACTGTGGTGAAAAGTTACGGGTTGGGTTCAGGTAAGTGTGCGATTGTTTGCATGTTAAGGTTAGGGGTGGGTTAAGTGAGTTAGGACGCGGGTTAGGCGTTTGTGCGATAATGATAGACGTTAGGGTTAGGGCGCAGGTTAGGTGACTGTGCAATAGTGACGGACCTTAGGGTTAGGGTTTGGGTTAAGGTAAGTGGGTAGATAGTAGTGTATGTTTAGTTTAGTGTAGCGTTAGATGTAGGAATTTAAGTGTATGTGTGTGGTTGCTGTTTGATTGATGTGCTTGTGTTGTGTTTGTGTGTTTCAGAGCAGGAAATTTTTTCCATGGGAAAAAATTCGCTGTTCTGAATGTTCGATATTTTCATGTTTAGATGTTTCGGGGCCGATGAAATAGCGTTTGCTATTTTCATCTTTCGATAACGTGATATAAATGCGATTAGTCACAGACCTACCTGCTATTACACTGTTTTCAGAAGTTTTAGTCAGTAGATTACCTGTTCACCCACCTTCTCCTGGGACTTACATTCTTTCTTGTATTAGGGGACTAATGGGATCATGTAGATCCAGTAGTCAAGTCGTATGAGAGCTATGACCTATTCAAGAAAGTACATGCTAGTGTATAGGGGACTTATAGGCACAAAGTTCCTCAGAACTTTCTTGCTGCCAGCTCAAGAAGAATGACTACGTCTCTCCATTCAGTCTGTCAACTTATGGCCTGTGCCAGTTTCTTGCTGTTGTGGGTAGATAAGTATCCCCACTGGTGACCTTGTTTCACTGATTGATTAATCTGGTGATATTTTCATGTCAGCAAACAGAGGTAAAAGCGACTGTTGTAGACAGATTCCCTACAAAGAATACTATTCTAAGTGTTTATTCTACTTAGGTCCTGACCATAACGTTTAAGGTGTTTTGCATTTGTCAGTCCTTCATCCTCAAGACTTTCAGTAGTCATTTTGCAGCTCTGAAAATATACTTAGAGACTCAAAGACTTAAGGAGCTAGTACAAGGTTGGACGGCCTCCAACTCATCTGTTTTCTATGTCGCTCAGCAGCTGCATATAAAAGTCAAGAAACTCAAACCTTCGGAGGCTTGTTCTTCTTCAGTGGACCTGGGCAATTCTGTTCAGGTGCATGATGAGTCCTCAGACTGCTTGGTTTCCTGCTCTAATGACTCCTTCAGAGACCTACAAGGTGCAGCTCATAGGCACATGGCATGTGACCAGTCAGACAGCTTGCAAGGCAGCAAAGGGGAAACCTCAGCTGGTAATTATGAGGGACCAAAGGGCTTTCCACAGATCCTTGTTTGGGAGGAAGTCCCTGATACACTTATTTATTTATTTTTCCCTGGTACACTTATTGAAGTATGTTAGGAGTCTGCTACTCCTCACATTATTTCTGTTGACATTCCAGGAAGCAGAAAATAAGGCATGCCTCTCCTCCTGCTACTCATTTTGCAACTGATCCACAACAGGAATGGTATAACTTATATCAAGGGCTGTTTAAAGCTCTGATGTCATTAAAGCCTTCTCAGTTTCTCGCTATTCCCTCTTCAACTCCTCAGAAGAATAAGAGGTATATGTCTTCAGAAAAGAAAGATTCTTTTGATTCAGAGGTACAGTCTGACTTATTCTTCACAGATCAAGTCACCAGCAGGGTATGAGTCAGAGGATGAAGATATCCTTTCTTCCGACTCCTCTTAAAAGAAATTATCGTTTGGTGACACTATATTGAAGATGATGCAGCATTTCCACTGAGAGAGTAAGCAAGTATCTGATGTACAGGAGAGATACTATGACTTATTAAACATGGATGTACCTAAGCATTTGGTTATTCATCCTGTGCTACATGCTTTACAGGACATTTTCTTGAATGTTTGTTTGACTTTTGAATCACAGCAACCTGCTCCAAAGACAACAGTCTGGTTTTGTAAGGTACCGGACTCTAGTTCATTTCTGTATAAAAATCCTTCTTCAGTCCCTGTTGTGATTTCTGTTAAGTCTGACAAAGTTACTAAACCTCTTGCCCTCTACCCAATGACAAGGATAATAGAGCCGTGAACAGATAATGAAAAAAAGTGTACACTTCTGCTATACTTTCATTCAGTGCCATTAACTACTAGTAGGCTGCACGCATATTTTCCTAATTCAGACAATAAATCCACCCTTTCGGTTGTGTGTTGTGTGTTTGCTGCTCAACTCTGGATTGGCATACTCTGTCATTAAAGCACATTAGTCAATTGTTTTGGTCTGTTTGAACTTCCCAGTTCCTCTCTTGACTTCATGAAGAAGGAATTTCTTTGGTGTAGCAACCAGATGTCTCTCAATGTGGGAGTACCCTTTCTGGTTCCCTCTCCTCATTAGGAAGCCTCCAGAAATGCTTCAGACATTTCTTGGTGAGCCAGTCTGTGGACATAAATGAACAAGAAGTATAGTCAGGACAGGCAGAAATACGTAAATATTAATTAAATTAAATCCCAGATAATAGCTCTCCAGTTCCTTCATCACCTCAGGTATTGCAGGTAGAATACCTGCTACTAGAAAATCTTAGATTTCCAAATGGACGAGATTTTTAAGTTAATGCCAAAAGACACGATAAAACCATTATAAATTGGGTATTCCTCTTAATCTTTTATGTACTTTGTTGCTCAACTCTGGATTTGCATACTCTGTCATTAAAGCACATTAGTCAATAGTTTTGGTCTATTTGAACTTCCCAATTCCTCTCTTGACTTCATGAAGAAGGAATTTCTTTGGTGTAGCAACCAGATGTCTCTCAACGTGGGAGTACCCTTTCTGGTTCCCACTCCTCATTAAGTACTAGAAAAGTTAATTTTCTTTCTCCCTGTGAGCCTGCTTCCTCTGCTTGTTTAAAATTTTGTACAAGGAAGACAGTTTTATTTGTGTTACAAGCTATAATGGCTTTTCTTCCTTTTCTGATTTTTTTTCAGAGGGATAGAATTTATTTTTGTACCAGCTATTCCTTATGTCCAAAGTTTTAAATGAAATGCATTTAAAGCAGTCCACCCAGTTAGCTAATTTTTTTTTAGAATTCTGAAAACAAGGGAGATGGGATCATTCACTTGATAAATATTCACAGACAGCTTAGATTGTATTTGGACAAAACTAAGCCCTTGAGAAAGTCAGATCAGCTTTTTGTGTCCTATGAGAACAAAAAGATGGGTTTTCCTGTCTCAAGCCAATTTCCAAATGACTCTCTCTTGCCATCTGTTTTTGTTACATTTTTCTGTGGTAAAGCCCTTTAAGGCCAGGTCTAAGCTCACTCTGTTAGAGGTGTTGCTTCATATGGTGCCTTTTTCTACAGTCTGAACTTTCTCAAAACAGCCACATGGTCCTCCATTCACATTTTTACAAAATATGACAAGACTGATGTATTTTCTAGGGCTAGAATTGATTCTGCCATATTCACTCTTGTAGTCCTGCTGGACTTGTCAGATTGTCCCCATTTCATATAAAACCTTTGATCAACTTTACACTAGTCAGCAATACTGTAATGGCGATCAAATAAAGCACATTGTGCAGTTGTGAAAGAACTTGCCTTAACATTAAAAGTCCACATATATCACTGTTGCAGTACATGCACCTTCATCCCTCCAGACCCCTTGTCTCCTTCTTTTTGTTTGCCAAGGGTGTCCTATCATTTCCTTTGTCTTTCCTACTCACTTCAGTCTTGTTCTTACATTTTTTTTAGCTTAAGTCTTTACTTTTTGTATCAAAAAAGCTTGGAGGAACTTCATTCCTGCATGTCCCATTGTGTTAGAGGTCCTTGTGCTTAGTGGCAGAAGTGAGCTGCAGTTCCAGACAAAACAACAATGAAATCATGGAATCAGTCTTTGAAAACTAATTTAAAAAAAACACCATTACGTTTTTTTTTTTTTCAGATATGTCTCATCTTGAAAAGCATACATAACCAAAACACATGATGTCCTGACTGAGTCACTGTTCTAGCATTCTTAACAGATGGGTTAGGTTCATAGGTAGGTACTAGGCTATCTCCCCAAAGGCATTTATAAGCCTAGCCAGAATGTGTTGGCTTTCGCCACCCCCTTAGATTAGTTCCCTGTGCCTCTGTCCACTGAAGTGATCCCCGGGGTAAACTTCCTGTTTCCCATCCACTCGTCAAGGTTTCTCTTGAAGAGTGTTAGTGAGGAGCTCTGTCTAATGTAGATTGGAATCTTGTTCCAGAGCATGGGAAGTCCCTGGGAAAGGAATCTATCCCTCCAGCACATCCTATTTATGGTTGTGGTGAGGTTTAGATCCCTAGAGCTTGTGGCTCGAGGGGATATGGTTTTCTTTAGGTGGAGCATGTCCATCAATTCTGGGTTGGACATGGCCTTGTATGTCAGGCAGAGATCACCTCTGAGTAGGCGGTATGCAACCGACTACAGGTGGAGTTTCTTCAGTCGAGCTGCATAGGGCATCTGTTTGAGGCCAGTGATCCTCTTGGTGAAGTACTTCTGTGGTCTTTCCAGCTGTTGCAGGTGTCTTGTAAGGTACATCCCAAATGGGGCGTTGTACTCTATGATGGGTCTGATGAGTGATGTGTAGAGGGGCACAATGACCTCTTTTGATCTGGATGCAAACCCTTTTGTGATTAGGTGGGCCACATAGAAGGATTTTCTAACCACTTTAGCAGTGTGATTATCAAAGGAGAGATTACTATCTACTTGGGTCCCCAGATTCATTATTTCGGTTTCCGTATTTAGGGGGCTACCACCTATGTGGTAATTTGTGGGTACTTTGTTTTTTCCAAAGGGGATGACTATGCACTTTTTGGCATTTAGCTTGAGGACATGGTTTTGACACCAGGTACCTGTCTCAGTGAGACCCTTTTGGAGGATGTCTGTGTCAGCCGGAGAGTCAATTATGGGCCCTAGTTTGCAGTCGTTTGCGAACTTGGTCAGTCATAGTCCTGTGCTTGCCTGTATCTCTGAGAAGTATATGCCGAATAGGAGGGGTCCTAGGACTGAGCCCTGGAGAACACCACTTGTAACCGGTTTACAGTCAGACCTAGCTCCCGCAACTCTTACCATGTGGGTTTTGTCCATGAGCCAGTTGGCAACCCATCTCGTGACGTAGGGGTTTATGTTCAGGCTGGTGAGCTTGTCTATAATACCAGAATGGGTAATGGTGTTGAAGGCCTTTGCGAGGTCTAGGTATGCTGTGTGGACCACCTTTCCCTCGTCTATAGCCTTGGTAACTG